>NW_024871131.1:665000-847500 GCF_019054845.1 Dipodomys spectabilis | reverse complement strand
TAAGCAGAGATAAGATTCTCAGGAACTTTATTTTGTGGGCTGCCTTCAAACACAATACTCAAATCACAGCCTCCCAAGTAGCTAGGATGTTATACTTGAGCCACCTGCTCCCAACTTCTATTCATTACTTGTATATGAGCTTTTACAGACTAAATTATTTTACACTTTTATTGAGTTCTACTATATCAAGTTTTCCTTTCCTATAATTTTAATGCCATATTTAAGTATACTTCATCTCCAAAATTGTCAAGACATCTTCCTTTGCTTTATATTTACATCATTCTTTTTGTTTTATATGCCACCTTCAAAACCTGCTTTAAGAGAATATTTGAATAAATTATTATATTTAAGTCAACATTCACTTTTTAATTCTCCCCAATACTGTCTAATCTATCACCACTATTAAAGAAAATGTCATTCCACAAGTGTTTGGTTTTACACTTTTATTAAATATTCCTTGATAATATGTATGTGGCTCTAATATGGTGCCCTACAGACCCATTTAGCTATATAATCTTTCCTCTACAAATATGACAATTTTACACTAAAAGTTTTAATATTGGACAGAGAAATATATTCCAGTTTATATTCCTTTGTCAATGAATTAAAGTGTGTTGGTCAGGTGTTTTAAGAAATTGTCAAAAACTTATAAATAAAATTGTGAAGTTGGGCGCTGATATCTCATGCTTATAATCCTTGCTGCATAGGAGGCTGATATCTGAGGATTGTGGCTCAAATGCAGCTGGAATGGGAATGTCTATGAGACTCTTATCTCCAGTTAACCATGGGAAATCTAGAAGTGGCAAAGTTGCTCAATGGGTACAGCACTCACTTTGAGGTGAAGAGCTGAGGGACAGTACCCAGGCCCAGATTTTAAGCCCCAAGAATGACCAAAAAATGGGGGGGGAGGAAGCAGGAGACAATATGCATCCTCCAATCCATAAAAATTATATGTCTCTATTTATTTAGATTTTTGTCTTTATATTCAACATGGTATAATTTTCAATGATGGTGGGTGAACAGCACTGAAATAGATTTTAACGATGTGTGGAGATAGCACAAAGACATTCACAGAAAACCATTGAAAAATAAAGGGCTATGGGAATTGAGAAAGACAGAAACAGGTTAATCGGGCCCTTGATTAATATGTGAGTGTGCAAAATATTTCAATACGATTTCTTCATAAAATTAATATACACCAATTAATAAATATCTTCCAAAGGCATTGGTATTCAAGCATGACATAAAGGATAAATACAGATTCTGTGGTGAAATGAAACAATGATAGATGAGAAAATACATGATTATAGTAATTGTGTAAACAAACTAAGAAATTTGGTCAACAGTCGGGGCTCATGGCTCATTAGAATAGAAGGCCATTGGTGTCTAAGATAATACTAAAATATTAGACTTGAACCTATATTTAAGACTGCTTATTGTTAAAGCCAATAAAGGACATGTTTGGCAAATAAAGTAAAATGATAGCTTACGGACAAATGAAAATAATAATAATAATATATATATATATGTCTATATACATGTATATATACATCTGCATATTCATTTATGTGTATACATATATAGTTATTTGTATATATACACATGTAAGTATGAATATATGCATACGGACACATAGTAGGTATACATATACACTGATTTAAAGAGACTTGAATCAGAAATATATTAAGGGCATATTAATGCCAATGAAAAACTTAACCATCCTGACTAAGTTATCAAAAAGTCCAAATACATATCTTTGTAATAATATGTCAACAACCAAATAACATTTGGAAAGAACATAACCTACCTAGACATTGCATACATATAGAGATTAGTGGAAATAGAAACAAGATAGCACTGCACAACCACTATGTAGAAATTGGAATCCTTATACATTGGTGTTTAGCACTTAAAATGATATAGTCAGTTTGTTAAACATACTGACAATCTTTAAGATATTACACATATAGTTGCTCTATTATCCAGCATTTTGAATCATAATTTTATATACAAAATAGATTTCAACACATGCCCAATGAGACACATGTACAAGAATATACATAGCAAAACCTTTTACAATAATATATAATAAAATATTGAAATGCCAATTGAGGACATTATACAATTATTCAAATGCATACAAAACAATATGCTCTATAATTGAGAAAAATTTATATGAACTTACTTGGGAAACACTAATATTACATGGGAGAAATACATGAAATAAACTTCATTTTGTAATTAAATTAGCTTTATAAAATTGTCACATTTGTAGTGGTAGACTATGAAGTAATGGTTGGTCAATGGATGGTAGGTTGAAATGATGACAGGAAGTGACTACTAATAAATACTGGAGTATTTTGAGAGGGTTGTGATGACAAAATATTCTAGAACTGAAGGTGATGTTCATAGTCCAACTGTAACTTTCTATGAATCATTGTACTTTATCGAAGAATTACAGATTGCATTTGCATTAACCTTAGGAAAAATTTTAGAATAGTAGTGGGTGAATCTGAGAGATAATTTAGAAATTAAAATCACAGAATTCTGTAATGCATAAGTTTAGTATGTTGATGAATGAGATTATCTATAAAATATGATCTGTGGCATATCCTCTACGTGACTATATATGATATTGCGAGTCAGTGAATATTCTACAAAATTATGTAAATTGAGGGATGAGATAGGATTGAGAAGGATGAGGGAAAATGATCATCAAGATGCATTATACTGGGCAGGGAATGTGGCTTAGTGGTAGACTTAGTGGTAGTATGAAGCCCTCGGTTTGATTCCTCAGTACTACATAAACAAAAATTCTGGAATTGGCACTGTGATACAAATTGTAGAGTGCTAGCCTGAGGAAAAGAAGTTCAAGGACATTGCCCATTGTCAAGACCCTAAGTTCAAGACCCAGGACTGGCCAAAATAAAAGGAAGCAATGTATTAAGACAGGCACTAGTGGCTCATGCCTGTAATCCTAAATAATCAGGAGGGTGAGGATTGAGGTTTGAAGCCAGCCCAGGCAGGAAAGTCTGTGAGATTCTTATCTCCAGTTAAATCTCAGAAAAATCTGAAAGTACTACTGTTCCTCCAGTAATAGAGTTCTAGTGTTCATCCAAAAGAGCTCAGGGGCAGCACCCAGGCCCAAAGTTCAAACCTCAGGAGAGAAAAAAGGAAACCAAAATAACTCACTAAAAACTATTTATAAACTGCATGGTCAAACAGCAACCCCCAATTACGTACTTAAAGTTAATTAAAAATATGCTTAGAATAAAATACAAGTCATTTTAGGGACCAAATATAGATAGAATTCAAAGGCTGTTTACAGGGGCAAAGTAAATTTTATATCACGCAGTTTGAGTTGGCATTTATTCTTCATTCTTAATAAATAATTTATAAAATTGACAACACTGCCAATTATAGGTCAATTTCATTGAGGAACAGATTGAATTCTGCTGTCTTTTCATAGCAAATCATAGTGATGAATTTTTTGTCTCTTGTTGAAGTACATCTGATATTTTAAAGTAGATTTGCCCTACTATAATATTAATTTAATCAATCATTTCATTATCTTATCCCTTGTACTAAATGAGAGCATGCTATGTCAGTCTCCTATTAATATGACAAAATACTTTATAAAATCAACCTAAAAGGAGGAAAGATTAATCTTGCCTTCTGATTTTATACATGTCAGTTCATGTTTCTTATCCTCATTGCTTTGGGTTGGTGGTGGCACAGTACCCCATGTCAGGAACATGCGATGGAGTATGTGTTTTCATGGAAGCGAGGAAGTAAAGAAGAGGAGGAATAGGAGTGGGAGAGGGAGAAAAAGGAGGAGGGGGAGAGGAAGAGGGAGAAGGAAAGGGAGAAGGAAAGGGAGAAGGAGACAGAGAAGAAAAAGAAGGAAGAGGAGGAAAGGTCTTTGATTTTATTGTCCTCTTTGATCACAATTTCAGAGTGACCAAATCTCTACAATTGTGCCCACTTGAAAATGTTCACCACCTCTTTATGGCAACATAGTGAAAACTAATTATTAATCCCAATCCTTTATGATTTCAGATTTAATTTCTAGAGTGGTGGGTAGATATTTCTGTACAATTGTATAACTTCTGTTCCTAAATATTTACTTGAATTAATCAGAGGAGATATTTGGCTTGGAGTTGGTTAGGTTATACAATTGCTGGAGAGATGAATGAAATATTTTGAGTGCAAATACATTTTATTTAACAGATAAGGAAGCGTCAAGATATTTCATTTTTTATCTTCAAAAATGACTATTTCATCTAACTCATAATGGCTTGAATTTTTCCTAATTTTATGGCAGTTTTATTCAAGTTTTTTGTCATCTATAGTGAGGTTCATTCTTTCAAGTAGAAGGAAAATGAATACTATCACTTCTATAGAAAGTAGGTATAATATGATTTTCCTGCCATTCAACAATAAGTTATATTCAGATCTATAGGAATAATTGGATAAGTCATGGAATATCTTGCTTTATTCATCTCATATTTAGATGGATTCAATTTCCAAAAGTCAGTGTTGACATAAAATACATGAAATTAACCTCTGAAACCACTTCTACTCTAACCTCAGAAATACATGACCAGTAACTAAGATTTCTGCATACTCAAAAATTATATGAATCTACATTTTATGTCAAAAACGTTTAGGGTAAAAAGAATAGAAAATAGTGTAGCCACAATAGATAAAAATTAATGTTAATGACAAATTGCTTCATTCAGACTGACAGAGCCTATTGATTTTAGCTTACATGAGACATTTGATTAATGATCGTTTTGTCGCTTTTGAGTAATAGAGTATTTCAATTTGTCCAAAGATTCTGTCATTTAAACCTTCGAGTGTATATTTTTTCATAAAAATGAAAAGTATTTTTCCACAGTGCAGGTTCAGATTTAATAACTAAATAAATATCTAAATGTTAGTTTGTTAAATTGACCTCTGGAATTCAAATAACAAGAAATTTATTTTATATTTAAATATATTATATCCATGCTGAATATGAGTCTCTCAAGCTTCTAATCCTGGGTACGCTGGAAGCTGGAGTTAAAAGCCAGCCTTGGCAAGAAATTTTGTGAGACACATCTCAATCATACAGAGAGAGAGAGAGAGAGAGAGAGAGAGAGAGAGAGAGAGAGAGAGAGAGAGAGAGAGAGAAAGCCAGGAGTGGAGTTGTGGATCAAATGTTAGGACACTATACTTGAGTGAATAAAACTAAGGGATAGGCCTTGAGTTCAAATTACAAGAACAAAACACACGCACACACATACACAGAGAGACATGGAAAATATTATGTGTAAATTCTTATTTTAGTTTGAAGAAATAAACAATATCATGAAAAGTCATATTTGTTACATATACTGCAACTTTTGTGAAGTGGTTTTTAGTAAAATTTGTTTTAAGATATAGCATAGGTTATTAAAATTAATATTAATCTACTTAATAGTTATAATTCCTCATAACACCTTGGAGTAGAACATTTGGTATTTTTCTATAGTCTTAAGAAATATTCTGAGTAAAATAAAGAAAGGAAGAATGGAAGAAAGAAAGAAAGAAAGAAAGAAAGAAAGAAAGAAAGAAAGAAAGAAAGAAAGAAAGAAAGAAAGAAAGAAAGAGAGAAAGAAAGAAAGAGAGAAAGAAAGAAAGAGAGAAAGAAAGAAAGAAAGAGAGAAAGAGAGAAAGAGAGAGAGAAAGAAAGAAAGAGAGAAAGAAAGAAAGAAAGAGAGAAAGAAAGAAAGAGAGAAAGAAAGAAAGAGAGAGAAAGACAGAAAGAAAGAAAGAAAGAAAGAAAGAAAAAGAAAGACAGACAGAAAGAAAGAAAGAAAAAGAAGGAAAGAAAGAAAGAAAAGAAAGAAAGAAAAAGAAAGAGAAAGAAAGAAGAGAGAAAGAGAGAGGTAGGGATGGAGGGAAGGAGGGAGAAAGGAAGGAAATAAGGAAGGAAGGAAGGAAGGAAAAAAAAATGAATGAAGGAAGGAAGGGACAAAAACAATTTAATTTATAAAATCTGCTATTTAGCCCAACATAAATTTCATGTAAGTTAACCCTTTAGTAATTGCAAGTTTGTAATTGTCATTTCTCTGCCTGTTCTCTATGCATGAATGAAACCAACAAATGAAGGATCAGAAATAACCACGTGAATGTTTGTATCTGTAGTAAATATGTACACAAAGCTTTTTCTCATTTTCTATACATCATCAAATAACTATTTACAAACAATTTACATTTAGTTATAAATATTCTAAAAATTGATGGAACCAAAGGATGTAAATGTATTATATAATGTGAGCAGTAGTATTTAAAATGTTAATAATATTACAATCTTCATGTTATATTAATTATAACAATTATTTATTTTATCAGAGAAATTAGCATCCTCAAATTTTGGTGTCTGTGGGAGTCCTAATAGCAGACATTATTAAAATCAAAGGAGATCTGTATTTCTGAAAGCAATTAACTCAATGGAGATTGTTCAAATACATCAGAAGGGCCTTAGAAAGGTTACACCATGTTTACATGATTACCTTTGATCTAGTTCAAGAGCCACAAAACAATCATACTTCGCTTTGTCATCACTATAAATATTCCCATTGTAAGAAGAACCATTCATATGATTTACTTGTTATAGGTTTGTCCTTAAGTTATTATTTTCTATGAAATAATATCCAAATGATAAACTACACTGAGTTAAAAGTTGCAAAATATATTGGACGATATAAATCCTCCCAAATACATATTTTGAAATTGTATTCACCTGTCTGGTGACATTAGAATTACCCTTTCAGAGATGACCCTGAAATAATGATCCTGATAAAAGAAGCCCAATATAACTACTCTGCCATGTGAACATCCAGTAAATAAAGTATAATGAACTAGAAAGTAGACCCCCGTAAGACAAGGAATTGATTTGAATAACCATTTTTTATAATCAATGTTCAAGTTTCTAGATTATAAGTAATATACTCCTAATGTTTGTAAGCCACTTACTTTGAAGTATTCTCTTATAAAAGCCCAATGGTTGACAAAAAGCAAAGTAGTTTTGATTTAAATTTCAAATTTTCAGAAAAAAAAGATTCATAATGTTTTATTATTTGAATATTATTCTCCAAACCTTCAGGTTAAAAATATTTTTAAATGGGAATTGAATTGATGTGCAACTCTCTATTCAACTATCATAATTAATTTTTTGAATATTTTAATATCTTTAAGAAGTTGTACAAAGGAGTTGCCATTCACTGAAACAGTTTATGGTTGCAGTGCATCTTGGTCAATGTCACCCTTTCAATATTCTCATTCACTCCTCCCAATCAACCCCAGTCTTTACGTATCTCAATATTATGTTATATACGGAATTACTTGCAATTTAACAAAGCAATTTATGTGTACAATGCACCTGGAATTGTGTTACCATTTCAACAACTTGCCTCCCATTTCATTCTACCCCTTGCTTTGTATATTTCAATTCTGGGAAGTATGCAATAGTTTAATGCCTGTATTCTATCCTTTTCCCCTTCAATTTCCTACCCCTCTCACATTGTCCCCAGTGTCCTCTCTTGCAGTACACATTTATTGGTATTTATTTTGTGGGGCTTTGACTTAATCTTTTAAGAGAATAATAACAGTATTTCACTCTCCATGGACTCTGATACTTGAGATAATTCATTTGTACCTGTTTGTATACCATCCAGTATATTTAACCCCCATGGTATAACCCCCGCTTTCACTGCATTTGATGTTGCTATAATTTGTGGAGGGGAAGGGCAAAAAAAATCGTTTAACTAGGGATACAGGTGGACCCATTGCAACAATGAGATGTACAAATCGTTATGTTGAAAAACGAGCTTTACTTTGGTGGAGAGGGGGAGGATCAGGTCGGGAGAGGTGGGGATTGTATGGGAAGGGATGGGAAGGGGAAACAATGAGGAGGCAACAATCCTTGATAAGAAATGAACTTGTTATCTTTCCCATATAATTATAACTCCTCTGTATGGTATTTTCACAATAAAATTAATTAATTAAAGAAGAATTTTACATTTATAAGAACCTTCTATCTACCACAAATGAAGAAAATCATGCAACCTACGTTTCTCTGAGTTAATTTCACTTAATATTATTATTTCTAAGTATTTCATTTTCCTTAAGAATGGTGCAATATTATTCTTTCTGATGGATTAATGGAATTTGATTATTTATATATATATATATATATGTATATATATGTGTGTGTATATATACATACATACATACTTAAAAATAGGGATCAATAAAATTATATACATATATATATATATAAGTCTTGTATGTGTATGTATATATTTACATATGTATGTATGTATATGTGTGTGTGTGTGTGTATGTAGGTTGCCTGATTTCCCTTATTTGTTGCATTAGAATGTGCCTATAATTCTACAAGTAAACACACTTAGATGGTAAAAGAGAAAACATTAGACTTGGACAAGATAAGTTATATGGGATTCTAAAAATTTATACAGTGAGATCAACGGAGGACGCCCTTTGGAGAAGATCACAAAAGCTCAATAGCTGTATGAGTATTATCATATAAAATAATATTCAGCAAAACTATCTAAAAGAAGTGATCATGAGAGTTTTATTGTTTTGCATTTTCCTCCTGGCTTCTGTTGCTGTTTTGATTTTTGTACCTTTGGTCTTATATGTAAGTTTGGAAAGGGCAAGGGGAAACAGAAATGGTGGGGCAAAGGGTGAACAAAGGCAGCAGTGCTACTCAATAAACACTACATTGAAAATGAACTATACAACTTATAGCGGAGGGAGGTTCAAATGGAAAATCTGGGAGAACATGAGGGAAGAGGTGAGATGGTTCAAAAGAGTGTCCAATATCTGATTATATAATTGTAACCCTTCTGTACATCAGCTTTTTTTATTGTGAAAATACTGTACAGAGGGGTTACAATTACATGGGCAAGATATGAATACATTTCTTATCAAGCATTGTAGCCTCCTCCTTTGTTTCCCCTTCCCATCCCTTCCCATCCTCTCCCCTCACTGAATCCAACTCCATCCCTCCCCCCTCGTTTTCGACATAACGACTTGTATGTCTCATTGTTGCAATAGGTCCACCTGTATCCCTATTTAAACGATTTGTTTTTTCCCTTCCCCTCCACAAATTATATCAACATCAAATAGAGTGAAAGCAGGGGTTATACCGTTGGGGAGGGACATACAAAGCAACTAAGAAATAATCTTATAAATATGTTGGAAAAAATCGCATGAAAGAAAAAACATTTGAATATACATCTTAGGGTTCACAAATTAAAAATGGACTTCATAAACAGGCTAGAGTAGGTATACAAATATTAGATAAAATAGGCTTAAATCAAAAGTTGGATGAAAGTAAAAAGAGACAAAAACGACATTAAATATTGACAAAGAAAACGGGGATATAACAATTCTAAATATCAATGCCCTGAATCCTAGAGCTCCCAAGTTCATCAGAAAAATGCCACTTAACGTAAAAATATGCATACATCCAAACACATTATTGGTTGCTTGAACACATCATTCTTACCTCTGGATAGGCCAGCCAGGTAAAAACTTAGCAAAAAAAATCTTCAGACCTATGTAACTGCAATGACAAGCTATTCCTAATAGTTATCTACAGAATTTTTCACCTAGCAGCATCATACTATATATCTCTCTCAGCAGCCCATCAAATACTCTCCAAAATATATATCTTAGATCACAAGGAAAATCTATGAAAATCAAAAATAAAAATGAAATTACTCCTTGTATCCTGTCAGACTATGATGGGACCAAATTAGATATTGACATCAAAAGGCATCATAGAAAATTCTGAAACTCACAGAGACTGAATAAAATATTTCTAAATCATCAGTGAGTCACTGAAGAAATATGGAGGGAAGTTCCAACGTTTATGGAATTCAGTGGACATGAACACACAAAATACTACTTCCTCTGGGACACAACAGCACAGGCAATACCTGGAGGAAAATTTATAACTTTGAGTATGTGCGGTAATAAATTAGAACAATCTTGAATCAGCACTAATGGTGCAGGATTAGGTCCTTGAAAAAGAGGAACAAGCCAAACCAAAAACCTGTAGACAGAAATAATACAAATTAGATTAAAGCAATAAATAAATCAGAAATTCAAAAAAACATACAAGCAATCATAATTGACTTTTATCTACTAGTAACTCACAAATTCACTCAATGAATGTCAATGTAGCTATTTTCAGAGATAGACTCAAACAGCTCAAACCAGTGAACAAAAAAACTTCTAGAATTCTAAAAAGCAATATTCTATTTGACTTTAAAAAATTTCTCTGTTGTTATTATTAAGGTGATTTATAGAGGGATTACAATTGCATGAGTCAGGTTATGAGTACATTTCCTTTTATGAAATGTCTTGGTTCCCTCACTTGTTCCTAGTCCCTCACTCCTGTCCCCATCCATGTGTTAAATAGTTCACTTTCATCAATGTTCAATAAACTCCACTGCTGCAATATTTTACCCTTTTCCCTAAAGCTCTGTGCACACCCCTCACCTTCCTGAAGACGTACAATGAACATATCAGGCGTAAGGTAAAGACAGATTCATCACAAAGTATAAAGAACAACAAACACAAAACAAAAAAGGAGACTTCTGTTTCCATGTCTCATAGTTTGTTTGAGTATGTATATCATGTTATATAAATATAATTTTTTTTATCATAAAAGTCAATTCAGGGACTATGGTATGATAACTTATAATGTTGCTTTCTATTTAATAATGCTTTTTTTAACATTAAATTTGTAAGTAACACAATTCAAGTCCTAGTGAAATTTGAAGGTTCAGGTTTAAAGTTAAATTTTCAAAGTGTGTAATAGTTCCATTTTGGCAACCAAAATGAAAATCAGGGATGTTTTATACACAAGAATGTCATTATTTCATGTGTAAAAAAATTAAAATAAATGTAATATTAATCCAGTGGAAATAAGAAATCAAATTGTTTTGCAATGAATCAATTCCATAGATTATGAGATCTATTGATAAAATTAATAAAACTAGTAAAATGGTTTTTAGACAGAACTTCTTGTACATTTTATAGTTGTGAGGGTCTGCCTGTATCTCTATTTAAACAATTTATTTTTTCCCTTCCCTTCCACAAATTATACCAACTGGGAGATGTGAAGGAATGGGAAGGGGAAACAAAGGAAGAGGCAACAATGTTTGATAAGAAATGTACTTATTACCTTGCCCATGTGATTGTAACCCCTCTATAGGGTATTTTCACAATTAATTATATATATAATAAAACCCAGGACTAGGAAAACATATTTTAAGAGAAAAAAAATTAATACACCTTGTTTTAAGTAGATTACTTAAGACATGAAGCAAGTGATAATTTTCTTTTCTAGGTGGTTGATATAGAAATCAAACCCAAAGATTCCAGAGTTCGGTGTGCTTAATACATGTCAATTTATACATATGCTTGACTCATCTTAACATTATATGAAAATAACTGAGAACAGGACTAGAATAAAAAACATCACCGAAATGTTTATTTTATGACTGAATATGTCTTTTTTTATATCTCTTTATTTTATTTGAAAAATCTGGTAATTTATTCAAGTTACATCAGCAGTAATGAGAAATAAACAGCCCCTAACTCCTTAAAAGACAATCAATAAGACAAAAAGGAAACAACAAAGAAGAATATTGAACCTCATTTTGTACTTTGTCTTTGTATATTGTGGTGCTTTGTAATTGTATATTATGTGCCTATCCCATGAATCTGGGCTCAAATCACTAGGGCTACTGGAAGAAAATTTCAAAATCTAGAGCAGCTAACACAGCTGTGCAGTTGTTTGTGGGTTTCACTACAGTAGGAGATAGACATGAAGTGCTTTGCAGGCAAGAATGTGATGAAAAGCATACTGTTATCTTCTTAGATGAAATATGAAGACCACACTTCAAAAGCTTACTAAATGATCAGCCTTATAAAGAACAGTGCCATTTTTAAGTCAGTCTATATAATTCAAGTCCTTCATTCCATCCACAAGCATTGCTGCCATTCACAAATCACTGCCAAAGTGAATTTGCAGTTCTTTTTGATATTTCAAATGGCTTAGGAGTAACATAAACAATAATTCAAGTTGTTGAGAAAATTTAATTTAGAATAATCAAACAAATCAGATTCAACTCCATAGCATAACCTTTAGGAAAAATGAACTAAGGAATATGGCATGTCCTTTGTAATTTAATATTAGACATTAGGGCAAAATGCCAGAAACAGAGTATGCAAAGAAAAAGAAGTTTTTGATAAGTTATATAAAAGATTACACAGGGTAAAAGTAATTTTACCTACATTTTCTATTATATGATAACATATTTTTGTCTGCTAATCAGAGAGACTCAAAATTATTTTAATGATGATATGAAAAATGCATTGTCATAAATGAATTAAATCAGGGAGTAGATGGTACAGGAACTGAGTGATTCCGTTAAATAGTCTCATTATTTTGAATGATCTGGTATTTTTATATGTGTGGAATTATGAATGTATTTTATGTCTGGGCAGGAAAGTTTGATTATTAGATGATTGTCTGATACCCAATGTCAGGAACCTAACCTGAGTCAGAGTGGTAAGTGTGTGTGTGTGTGTGTGTGTGTGTGTGAGAGAGAGAGAGAGAGAGAGAGAGAGAGAGAGAGAGAGAGTGCCTTGAAGCATGTATTTCAAAGGAAGAATCTTATTTTCCTCAAGGTATATACTTAATTGTATTAGTTATACTACATTAATGACAGCAGGTAAAAGTAATTAACATTTGCTTCATATGTTTATGTTTCTATAATTACATGAACAAACTAAAAACTTATGTTCCGGGTATGAGTTTTGTGGAAGGTCAGCTGAAAGTATAAACATCTGGAATCTTGAGAAAGCTATCAATGGCAATCATTTCAGTGTAGATAAGTTTAAGACAACACTTGCAAGGTTATGTAATCCTATATGAAAATGCAACATTTATTGATTTTCCAAAGCTACACTATTCTATAAATTTGTAGAAAAACAAGTTAAATTATGGATCTTCACTAGCCATAAAACAGACAAGGGTCTCATAACTAAAATATACCTGGAACTCAAAAAATTAAATCCCCCAAAAACAAATTCTCAAAGAAACAACTGCCCAATAAATAAGTGGGCTAAAGACTTAAAGAGAAACTTCTCTGAAGAAAAAAGAAAGATAGCCAATAGACACATGAAGAAATGCTCCACCTCCCTAGCCATAAAAGAAATGCAAATGAAAACAACATTGAGATACCACCTTACCCTTGTTAAAATGGCTATAAATAAGAACTCCAATAACAACAGAACCTGGAGGGGATTTGCAGAGAAGGGAACCCTATTGTGTTGTTGGTGGGCGTGTAAACTTGTTCAACCACTGTGAAAGTAGTATGGAGGTTCCTCAAAAGACTACACATAGCGCTCCGCTATTTCCCAGCAATTTCTCTTTTGGGCACTTACCCATATGATCACAAACATGACCATACTAAAGCTACCAGCACAACTATGTTTATTAAAGCATTATTTACCATAGCTAAAATATGGAACCAACCCAGATACCCCTCAGTAAATGAATGGATCAAGACAATGTGGTATATATACACAATGGAATTCAATGCCTCCATCAGAAAGAAAGACATTGCCCTATTTTTTTAGGAAATTGAAAGACTTGGAAAAAATTATATTAAGTGAAGTAAGCCAGACCCAAAGAAATATAAGTCTCATGGTTTCCCTTATTTGCAATTATTAGTATATGTGTTGGACAAGCAGCAATGATCAGATAAGTTGATGTTAGGTGAAATGAACCCAAAGATAAGGACTCAAATGTTTTTAATTTCTCTTGCTATTATTTTTAGCATATTTATAAGATGATTTCTTTGTTGCTTTGTATGTCCCTCCCCCATGACATAACCCTTGTTTTCACTGTATTTGATGTTGTTATAATTTGTGAAGGGGAAGGGAAAAACAAGTTGTATAAATAGGGATACAGGTGGTCCCATGCAATAATCAGATGTACAACAAGTTATGTTGGAAAATGAACTTTACAACTTTGGTGCCTGGGTTGCTTTGAGGGGTAGATGGGAAGGAATGGTAAGGGGAAACAAAGGAGGGAGAAACAATGTTTGATAACAAATGTAATCATTACCTTGCTCATGTAATTGTAACCCTTCTGTATTTTTACAATAAAAAATAATGAAATAATAAAATAAAAATCCATGTCATTTTTTTTTTTTTTGGTGGTCGTGGGGCTTGAACTCTGGGCCTGGTTGCAGATTTCAATGAGCTCTTCTGCTCATTGATACCACTGTACCATTTGAGCCACAGTGCCGTTTCTAGTTTTCAAGTGGGTTATTGGAGATAAAAGTCTCACAGACTTTTCTGTCCAGGCTGGCTTTGAACCACTATCCTCGATCTCAGACTCCTGACTAGTTAGAATTACATGCATGAGCCACCAAAGCCCAGATCCAAATCAATGTATAAAAAGCAAGCTTATTGCAACGTCTAGCTTTTCCAATAAACAATCTTACTTTTTAGCATTAGTTTATAATTATGAGTTATTTTTAGATGTAACTGTGAAGTTTTTAATAGAATAAAATATAATTTTTACTATTACTCAGTATCTCAAAAAATCCACTGTAATTGACATTCCCCAAATTCAATTATTACATATTATATTACTCACTATTATTACAGTCTATATTACATATAATGTGAAGGGAAAATAGTTTGGACTATTTCATATAAATTAGTAGATGATATTTTAGCATTATAAATTCACATCTGTGATTTTAAAAGAAGGAAAGAAGGTTTTAGAGTTAAAATCAATTATAAATGTGTAGTGTGTCCCAATTAAAGCAAAAATTCTGAGTTCATACAGACAAAATTATTTTCTTTCCACTAAAGACTTTGAAGTAATACTATTTGAAATAGTGAGGCAATAAGAGGAAGAATTCAAACCATGTCAAACAATGTCTGTTTTATTCTACTACACCCTCCACTAACAAGACTTATCCGGTCCCAGATGTCACAAAACTTCGTGTCTCTCTTAGAAATCTATTTCAAAAAGTTCTAAATCACTGATTCTTTTTGTACTTTCTGTTATATGAAACAAAATATAGACACAAAACAATTGAAATAAAATGCACACATATGTTGAAGTCACCACAGCTTGAAAAACAACCAACAAAGTAGAACTCCACCAGGAATAAAAACATGTTGTGCAGAGTTATTTTTAAGCACAAAAAACTCAAATACATGTTACCCTTGATTAGAACCATAAAGATAACTGTGTCTCAAAAATACGGTTGTGTTCATTTGTAATTAAATTCATCTAGATGAACCTGATATAGCAAATCCCTTGAATGGATCAATTTGTTTAAAAGAAATGTGACTGTAAGTGGAGTAAGATCTGCACATATTTAAGAGAATAAAATATCAAAAATCATGACATCTTAAAAAATGCAGAAATGCAATGAATAAGTCTAATAGTATCCATATTGAGACCTAAATCCTACTGATTTAACAAGAACAAAATATGCCAATAGTAGAATCTGAGCAGTGTACCTGAGTGTACATAATTTTAAACTACTCCAAATTACATTTTATAGAATACAGAATGTGGGTTATCTAAAGGAAAACATCAACCCATGATATAAATGACATTAAAAATCTCATGAAAAGGGCTGGGAAGGTGGCTCAGTGGTAGAGCGTTTGTCTTGCATGCATGAGGCCCTGGTTTTGATTCCTCAGCACCACATACACAAAAATAAAGAAGCCGGAAGTGGCGCTGTGGCCCAAGTGGTAGAGCACTAGCCTTGAGCTGAAGAGCTGAGAGACAGCACCCAGGCCCATAGTTCAGGCCCCACGACCGGACCCCCCAAAAAAATCTCATGAAAAGAGTGTAGTAGTTTCTGGAAGATAATAGTTTAGTAAATAGTGGTAAAAAATTTTTTATACTACTGACAAAATTGCATACATATATTGTTCAATCCAAAAAAGACCCAAGATACTCAAGCTCATTTGAAACTTTGGCAAAGTAGCAGGATACAACTGTAACATTATTATGGATGTTGACTCTGGCATGGAATTAATTTCCTCTTTGATCTGACAAATGAATATATGAAAAAACAGAACTTCAACTAAATATCAAGACCTAACTAAACATATAACCATAAAAGTCATCATGCAAGCCGTATTGCAACTGGGATAAAAGAAAAATCAGTCATACTGATTCTGTATTTATTGTAAATGTGGACTTTTCCATAAATTATTTCCTTTAGCTTACATTTTTAAAACAGTGCGTTAAGTGTATATCTTGGTAACTAATTTTGGATTCCTCCTTCAATATAGTTCTGAGTATAATGTCTCACATCAATTCCTAACCCATGAAATGATGTTGATTACAAAACAAATGGTAATAACCATTGTTTATAATACACAAAATCTCATAAGAATGACACCAGTAAGCATTGGTTAAGATTTTGGTATCATGGTCTCATGACTGATGAGGCCTATCTGCATGAGCATAATTGTACCTAGATTCCTCAGCCTAAATTTAACAACTGTTAAAAAATGTTTATATCTTTATCTGTCACCCATCAGAGATTAAACCTGAATATAAAGCCTAAGGAAAATGATAAGGTAAGAATTTAGCTTTTCTAGATACAAAGTAAACAAAATGCAGCATAGAATAACTGGTTTAAAGTTAACCTAGTTCTCCAAAACATTCTAAGCATTTCCTTACAATGTGTATTATTCTCAAGAAGGGAATAGGTAATGTGAGAAGAGGACTAACCAAGCATTGTCTTCAAATATACATAATTTGGATTTACCTCTTTAATTTGCTATAAGCATTTTTGATAAAAAACAGTTTGAATAATTGATTTCCAGATCAAGTATAATATATCCTAGTTGCATATACCAATGTACATTCAGAAAATGGTATATAGCAATTAAGTAAAGAAAGTCCGGGCAGAAAAAATGGCATCTCTATACTATGTGATGCCCAATTCTTCAGTATTTCATTCTGCCTCCATTTAATGAATGTGATTGTTTAAATGCTTTATAAAGTATTAATTAAAATCAATCAGTGTCCTAGAATACAATTGTGTATAATTTTATCCTAGAATCATGCAAGAACTGCCCATTCAATCATGATATTCATCACATTCCATTGGTATTCATATGGATAGGAATTTGTTTCTTAGGATCTCCTGCCATTTGGAAGTGGCAGGACCAGGATTCCAACCGCGAGTTCCAGCTCCCACCACTTAAACCTGAGGATAGGGAACTCATGGGTGTGTACAAGAACATCAGCAAAACCAATGATGAGGCAGGCACCAGTGGCTCCTCCTTGATACTTACAAGACTGTGATAGGAGGATCATGGTCAAGTCACTCTAAGCCAGAAAGTCCTTGAGACCCCTGTCCAACTTCAATCGCAACAAAGCCAGAAGTGGAGCCGTGTGGCTCCAGTGGTAGAGGGCTAGCTCTGAGCAAAAACAGCTCAAGGACTGTGCCAGATCCTAAGTTCAATGTCCGAGACTGGCAACAAACGGACATACACAACAATCTGTGCAGCCATCCGGCTCAAGCAGGTCATCCTCCTGTCCCTAACTGAACTGGACAGAGTTCCCTGGGAAAGGAGTTGGGGGAGCCACTGTCATCTTAACTCTGTCCATTCTGCCTGCATCACAGGATTCTGGCCACACCCCTATTATTTCATGATTCTTTCTGACCAATAGGATACAAGAAATGTGGCTACGCCCACATTCCATGTTGCCTGGTAGATGGATGAGGCTCTGTTAACACACTGAGGCTGAGATCTAGAGGGGGGAAAATCATACCTCAGGAGCAGTGGGCCAGCTGCAGGCACCTGGCCTACCTGGCAACTCAGTGACAGACTAACCTGGAGCTACAGCCCCCTGCCACATGTGCTGCCACCACAGCATTCATGGGGATGGGAAGCAGGACATGTGGGCGTCCAAGAAGTAAATCTGCTTCATCCACAACCTGCCTGATGAGGTGGACTTCCAGAATCCAGCAGGTGAGCTCCACCATCGATGCATCCAGCGGTCAGCACACATCCAAACTATTGAGGAATCCCTCGTGGTGTGTAAAGAGCAGATGTTGGCTCTGAATGAGCTGTTTTGGGAGAAATCTAAGTGTGTGTGCTGGCTGTCCCAGGAGAAGATGAAGAAGGGGAGAGTGCTGCAGGAGCTGCTGTTGATCCTCACAGAGGAAGGCATGGACAGCAGGCTCCAGATGCCAGCAAAGGCGAGCCCCCCCTCCCCCACCAATGCTGCTTCAGATGCATCAGGGCCTGTGGTGGGTGAAATGAGGGAGGAGCAGAAAGGTTTTGAAGAATTGCAACTTGAAGACAGCGTGGAAACTGCCAGAGGATAGGTCAGGGTTCTTGTCACCATAGAGGACTCCCTCAAGGAGCACGTCCTGCTGCAGATGCCCCAGATACAGATCTGCCCACAGCTCAGGCGAGGAGTGCTCCCTCCCTTTCTTCTGTAGACTGATGCAGATAATGACTCTCCATGTGACATATTGACTCTGAAAAGCCTTGGAAGCCACCAGAAGTAGGTGGTCAGGTGGCCTTCTCTCAGGCCTCAATCTGCTGGGTGAAGGGAAGGTTAAACTGGGTGTTGGGTAGGGCAGAGGCTGCCGGGAGGTGGCCCAAGCTCAAGAGATATAATGGCCCATTGGTGGCCAGGGAAGAGACCCATGTTATGCTTATCACAATAAATTGTTTTGAAAGGGGAAAAAAAGCCTCCAACAAAGATTTGTTCTTCCAGTCCTGGGGCTTTAACTAAGGGCCTGGCCACTCTCCCTGAGCTCTTTTTGATCAAGGGTGGTGCTCGACCAGTTGAGCCCCACTTCCCCTTCCAGCTTTTTCTGTGTGGAATCAAGCCCAGGGTTTCAGTCATGCTAGGCGACCGCTCTACCACTGACGCACCTTCTCAGCTAGGATGATTCACTCCTCCCAAACCCATATGGCCATTCCTCAGATAAATAGGAAGTAGGGGCTAGGATGAATATGAAGCACTTCTGGTTCACAACAAAATACTTCCCCGCCCCCTAATCCCACACCCTTAGTTGAAGTTTATCTTCTACCATTGAGAGATGAGGCAGGGACAGGGGAGTCTTGAGAGAGGAGTATCAAGAGCAGTGGCCCTACATCCTCCCCCACACAAGGGGTCCTCTAGATTCCAATCTTACCTGACTCAATGTGGAGTCTACACTGTCTTCCCACCACAGTAAGGCTCAGGATGAAATAAAGGTCAACTCTGGGCTCAGCCCACACCCACGGTGGAAGTTCCTAATCCCAGACCTACTTCCACCTCTGACTTCCCCGAGTTAGGCCAGACCCACCACTCACCACTATGTTGGTGGTGATGACCTCATGGATGGATTCAAGGAAGAAAGTTTATGGCAAAGAGCAGAAGCAGCAGGGTGAGCACGGCAGAAGGAGGTGTGGTGATTGCTCTGGGATCTTCCTCCTTGGAGCCCTTCCTTCCATCCAGAGCCATGCTGACCCAAAGCATGGACAAGGCCAGGGGGTGAGACAAGATGGACCAGCACAGGACTAACGGAGGCACTGCTTTGTCTTGGAGCACTTGAAAATTCCAATTATATTTGGCCAATGCCAATCCCAAAGCCAACATGCAAAGCCTCTCCTTGTTGTTGTTGGACATGAACACTGTCCCTGAGCTCTTATTCTCGAGGCTGGCACTCTACCACTTGAGCCAAAGGACCACTTTTGTTTTCTGACGGTTCATCGAGGATAAGAGTCTCACACACTTTCTGCCCAGGCTGGCTTGGCACCGTGATCCTCCAAATCTCAGCTTCCTGAGTAGCTATGATGCCAGGCATGAGCCACCAGTGCCCAGTATGTGATGACTTTTGAAGGCATCTTGGCGATTTTGTAAAGGAGCCCCAAAGGGCCTGGATAGACCATGACCCAATCAAGGAGCTGGGATCAGAGAAAGATGACCTTCTACCCATTCTGTTCCCCAAAATTAAAGATGCCAGGTAGTGGTGTATGCATGACACCTAGGCCAGCAGCCACCAGGCTTAGTGGGGAAAAAGTAGAGAATATACAAAGATTGCAGTATAGAAATCTCTGATTTTTCATGCATGTGGTGTGTGTGTGTGTGTGTGTGTGTGTGTGTGTGTGTGTGTGTGTGTGTGTGTGTGTGTGCGTGCGTGTGTGTGAACTCAGGGTCTACAGTTTTCTTGCTCAAGGCTACTGCTCTGCCACTTGAGCTACAGCCCCACTTGCTTTTTGATTGTTAATTGTAGGTAAGTGTCTCAAAGATTTTCCTGTCCAGGGTGACTTGGAAGCATGATGGAGACCCCAGGGAAGCAAGAGTAAACATAACTCCCAGGTACAATCCCTATGGTGGGCCACTCCTGCCTCCTGGTGGCCAGATGCGGGATATGCAGCCCCATGCCATTGTCCTCTAGAGTTCAATTTTGAGAAGTGACCAGGGGCCAAGCTGACTTTTGTTCACCCTGATTGCTGATACCAGAGCAGGTCTTTTCCACCCTAGGCCAAGAGAGCTCCATGAGGCCCAGCTTCCCAGGAGCACAAGGAAGAGAGAGGTCAGCTCCAAGCTGAACTAAGAGCCTTTGCATACAGACACCCCAACTTGGCCTTCCTTATCACCATAAGACCTGTCAAAGAACAACCCCAAAAAAACAAAATTGGAGCTGTGCCTCCAAGTGATAGAGCTCTAGCCTTGAACCAAAATGCTCAGGGATATGGCCCCCAAACTTTGAGTTCAAGACCCCCAGCTGACCCTCCCCCATAAAACACAGGTTGGCTAAATGTGAACTAGTAGGATTTGTGAAGTGTTTCCGAAGAATGGGGATACTGAAGAAAGCACCCTAATTCTAATGAAAGCTAAACCTGTGACATACAGCTATGTGCTGAGTCCTTTAAAGGGCGCTATTTGCTGGGTCCTTCCCACATGGGGGTTTTGTGCTGAGTCCTCAAAAAGGTGCTGTTTGCTGAGTCATCCCATAGGTTGCTATGTGCTGAGTCCCTGAGAAGAGTGGGCCGTGCTGAGTTTTTCAAAGGGTGCTGTGTGCTGAGTCCATTACACAATGTACTGTATGCTGAGTCCTTCAAAAGGTGTGGTGTGCTAATTCATCCAAAAGGGTCCTGCTATGTGCTGAGCCCTTGAGAAGAGAGGGATGAGGTGAGTTTTTTGAGTGCTGTGTGATGAGTCCTTTACACAAGGTGCTCTGTATTGTCCTTCAAACGGTGCTGTGTGCTGAGTGCTTCCACAGTGTGGTATGTGCTGAGTCCTGCCATAGTGTGGTATGTGCAGAAACCTTCAAAATTCTTTTATGTGCTGAGTTCTTCGAAGGGTGCTATGCAATGAGTGGTTTACAAAGGGTGCTTTTTACTCAGCCTTTCAAAGGGCTGTGTGGAGTCTTAACACAGAAGGTGCTATGTAATGAGCCCCTGGGAAAGTGTGTTATGTGCTGAGTTTTTCAAAGCATGCAATGTGCTGAGTCCTTTACACTGCAAGCTATGGACTCCCTCCTTCAAAGGATGCTGTGTGCTGAGTACTCTACACAGGGTACTATATGCTGAGTCCTTCAAAGGGAGCTGTGTGCTCAGTCCTTTACACAGGGTGCTTTGTGCTGTTTTTCAAAGTGTGCTGTGTGTCATCCCAAAGAGTGCTATGTTCTGAGTCCTTGAGAGTAGTTATCCCCAACATCACATAAACACACACACACACACACACACACACACACACACACACACACACACAAACACACACACATACACACACATACACAAGGGTCACCATGCACCTTCTTAGTGTGTGGATTGAAGGGGGATGGAGGAGAATCTCCTCTAGGGGTGGAGCTGAGGGGAGATTCGATCCCTGGGGCAGGTACTGGGGTTGGGAGAAAGTGCTGAGCTGAGGTGATGCTGCAATTGCCATGGCCTGGAAGCCTTAGAGCCCAGTCAGGGTTGTGATTGCAGCTAGAAATACGGGGCATGGCCTAGGGGAGGAGTGGGCATGGCCAAGTGGAGGAAGGGGAGGGGCCCTGGGGTGCACTGTGGTGGCAGCGATGGGGGGGAGCAGGCACGCCTGTGCGCTGGCCCAGGAGTGGAGTGGGGGCAGAGAGAGAGCAGAGAGAAGAGCAAGCACAAGCATGAGGGGAAGCTGTTCTAGAGGCTGGCGGCCGCTGCCATCAAAGCGCAGTCCTGAAGAGTAGCACAGAGCACCTGGAGCCGGCAAGGCAGGTACATCACTGCGGGCAGCCCCACGGGGGCACGGCGGCCATGGCTGCCCTGAATCTGAGGTCCTGGCACGGGAAGCACGGCGGTGGCTTCGGTGGTGGAGGCAATGGAAGCAGGCAGTTGAGACGGAGGTGGTGGTGGTGATGGCAGCTGAGGCAGGGGTGGCAGCAAGCACAGCTGCAGGCAGATGCCCCCTCCACCTCCCAGCAGCGTAGCATTTCAAACATGGCCCTGCCTGGTCTGATCCGAGGCCCCTTTCGCAGTGGCCCAGCAGAAATGGTGGGTCCCTGCCTGGCATGAGGCCCAGACCCAGTTCCTGGACCTGGTCCTTGCACTCCGGGCCTGGGTGCACCCAGAGCCATTGCCTACAGCTTCTCCCAGCAGCACGCATGAGTGGCCACTCCATGGGACCACACCTGGTGACTCCTGCACAAGGCGAAACCCCTGACCCCCTCCTTCCCCCTCCCCCACAGACCCGGACCCCGCCTCCTGTCTCCTCTCTCCATCCTGCCTGCACCTCCCCTGCACTCCACAGTCCACCCTGGCTCTGCCACAAATGCGCCCCAGGAGAGAGGGGTGGGTGTTGCCCCAAGGATCCCACCCCCATTCCTAGGGCCAGTGTCCCAGGAAAAGGGCAGATGCAGGGATTGGTGAGGAGGGGGCACCACAGAACCCCTGGCCTAGAGCAGGGAAAGCCACATCAGCACCCTTCCTCTCCTTGGTGGGAACCTAGTGGCTTTAGTTAGATGTGGGGAGGAGCACCTCCACACCTGCCTTCTAGGGTCTTTTCCTTTTTGCTGGGGTTGGGGGGTGTTAGATGCAAGAGATAGGCCCCCCTTGCTGTGTGAGCCCTTGTCTTCTGTGCTAGGTCACCCTTTCACCTGAGGAGGTCCCAGAAGAACCCACTAGGGAGGTGAGGGCACTGGGGGTCAGAAGGTGACTATCTGGGAGGAACACACCCCCTCTGACATACATACACCTGTCTTGTCCCCCCCCCCCCCCAGCTGTCAACAGTACTCACAGGGTGATCACATTTCCCAGCTCTGCCTGCTTCTGCTGGTGCTCCTGGTCCTTCTGGTCTCCTAGTCCTCCCCAAGAATCTGCCAATTAGCCCAGAAGCATCTAGGCTGGAAATAGGGAGTCCATCCATGTATGTAGCCTTTATGACCCCATCAAATTCCCCAACAACATTCCCACCCCAAGTCAGACACTTCTCTGGAGGCACCAGGATTGCCTGCTGTGTTTTCTTTCAGGGCTCTGAGGAGTCATCTGTCTCTGGATTTCTTGACCCAGTGTCCGGGCCTAGGGTTTTGGTGAATGGGGAGACAAGGCTGGTTGTTCCCAATGGAAAGGTCTGGCCCTGGGTAAAGGGAGAGGCAGGGTGGTTCTGCATTATTAGAGCAGTGTTCCCCTTGGTTGGGAGCCCCTGGTTCTGACAAGGGAACTGCCATGCTCGAGCTTGTACATTGCCCAGATGAGGAACCAACAAACTCAGGAGAGGCACTGCTCTGAGTCTGTTTGTGTGTTTGTGTGTGTATGTGTGTGTGTGTGTATGTGTGTATGAGACAGAGAGAGACAGCGACAGAGACAGAGAGAGAGAGAGAGAGGGAGGGAGGGAGGGAGAGGGAGGGAGGGAGGGAGGTAACGATCATCTCTCTCCTCGTACAGCCTGACTGTGCTCAGGTCAGTGATCAGTTGGCAAATTGCAGGTGTTTCATGGTGAGTCTTGTGTGACCCATTTGGATGTGTGTGTGTGTGTGTGTGTGTGTGTGTGTGTGTGTGTGTGTGTGTGTTGGGAGATTAGGAGATGAGAAAAATGAAAATATATTTAAGTCACCATATGTAAAAAGAGCAAAAGCAATTTATTTGTGTGTATGTGTGTATTTGTTGTTCTTTTTTCAGAATGCTCAGTATGAGCCCAGCCACAATTTTTGTTTTCTCCTTCACCATTTCATGGCTCCTTTGGGGAAGGTTTCAGTATATGTTCCTTTCCACCTCTTTCCACCTCCCTCTTCCCCTTTCTTGCAGCCCACAGTAGCTGCTGGACCTGCATGGGACTCCCTAGGAGGCCTGTGTGAACCACAGAACAGAGTGGACCCCTGTCCTGTCTTCAGCCAGACCCTTGTGAGGCCAGTGTGACCACAGCCGCACTCTTCCAGCCAGACACTCTGCTCTCATGTGTATAGTTGGAGTTAATTCAAGGGTTGGGAATGTGTCTGCCAAACATAATTAAGGAACGAGATGGGTGGGAGTAGGGCAGGGGCTGTGAAGCTAGCAGTGTCTGGGGAGTGGCGAACGGTGTAACATGGCAGATGCTTCACCAAAACCAAGGATGAGAGGAGAACCTTACCCAGGGCATTGACGGTGTCTGTGAGCATTTGGGCAAGGGGCTCTGGGCCCTCACTGAGGGCGTGGATTCCCTCCTGAGGCAGTGCATCCGTGTGTAGTCCTCCCTGGAGTCCGGCAGTCTCCAATCTGTGTCCCACCTGGGCCGTTTCCAGCTGGACAGTGGTAGGCAAATTTCCCCTCCTGGAGCCTGCTCGGTATCATACCGTGGCAGTTAGCTAGGGCTCTCTGAATGCCAGTTTCTGTAACCTGCTGTAGGCTGCTTGGAAGGAAAAGGGGACCACTGATTTTGGAACCGTTTAAGTTTGATTGGGACAAGTGAAATGCCACCTTTTCCAGGTTTTTTTTTTTTTTTCTTGAAGCTGGCAATTTCCACTAATGCCTGCATTCATGGGTTAAATTAGATGAACCAATTCAGCTGTCAAACAGTGATGTTAAAAGAGGCACAGGCAGAGTTCCCAAGCCAGATGGTCTCCTGCTATGAATGTCATGCCTTGACTGCATTTCTCTAGCAGCTGCTGATTCTTCTACAGCTCTCTCTAGGGTGACACCACAGTTGAGGATGTCATGGGGAGCAGAGAGTGACCTTGCCATCCCCAGCCTGCAAGCTGTGAGCAGAGACTATTTTCAGCACCTGAAGTGGAACCCGGGATGCCTCGAGAATCCTTTCTCTGTAACATGCAACTTGGGGGCCAGATATAATGGGCCATCCTGTCTGGTCCCACAGAGAGGAAAGGAGGCCACTTGAGCCAGGGGTTCAGCTCATGGCAACCTCGTTCACACCTGAGGGGGAATTCAGTGCCACAGATTTGGTCAGCCACTGGACAGAGATCTTTGAGAATATAGACATCCCAGTGGCCCCAGAATCCAGCGAGAACATTGTGGCTCACATCCTGGGAGCCAAAACAGTTAAATGCGGTGGCACGAGGAGGGTGGGAAGAGGGACGAGGGAGAACTGTGGGAGAGCTACATCAGACTTTGCCTTGCCCCCTCTCCCCCCGCCCCAGGATGCTTACATGAATCGGATGGGACTTTTCTGTAATATGGTCATAGACAGATGCTCATTTAGTTATCCAACAAATAGTTACAGTGTGCGCCATGCTCGAAGGGGTGGAGGTTGTCATAGATGATGAAAGGTTCCAGTGCTGGTTCCACAGGACATGAAGAAACCTTGGTTTGAACTGGATGCTGGTGCTTCATGCCTGTCATGCTAGCTACTTAGGAGGCTGAGATGGGGGGATCAAAGCTTAAGGCCCAGCCAGGAAAGACTGTAACAACCAAAAAGAAAATGCCAGAAATGAATGTGTACCTCAAGCCGTAGACTGGTCGCCTTGAGTAAAAAGGCTCAGGGACAACATCCAGGCTCCTAATTCAAGGCCAGGAGTGAGACAAGAAAGGAAACAGAGAGAGAGGAGGGAAGGACGAAGGGAAAAAAAGAGGAAAGGAAGGAAGAAGGGAGCATGCAAGCTTTGGTTTGGAGTCCCTGGATCAAGAGAGCCAACCACTCACAATCTCTGTGGGTAACATTTCACAGCCTAAAGCCAGTATGTAGGACTAAGCCACTGACCCTTCAGCAACTTCATGACATCCAGGAGCTGTGTGGTCACCAAATGCAGGGGGAAGCAGCCTCAGGAAGGACCTAGGGCTCAGGGTGCGTCACCAGGTTTCAATTATCCCGGCCCTAGCAAGTTTATTTCCTGGTCAGATAATAAGAAATTGTCTAAGGGCTAGGGAGGTGTTGGGGTGAGGGAGTGTCAAGGGCGGGGCAAGGCATAAGCAGGAAGATGAAGAGGTCGGACGATCCCAGGTCAGGTGTGTCAGGACATTGAAGCCATGATCTCTCCTGACAACATAGACCACCAGTTATGGAGTCTTTGACCCAGCCACACTTCTATTAAGAGTCCTAGAACCTTAGATTCACCATTGACTGCCTGGCTGTTGTCCACTGCAGGATGCCTGTGCAGTACATCCTTGGGGACTGGGACTTTCCATGGCTCAATCAGAAGATGACACCCCCGGTGTTCATTCCTCCACCAGAGACAGGGGTAAGTGGGCCACTGGCACAGCGCAGCCAGGGAATGAGGACGGGAGTCAGGACCTGAGTGACTTCGAGACTTCCTCTAGGGGGTGCTAGGACTACGTGTCTGCCATTCTCAGGGGCAGAGGTGGGTCTCTGCTGGCTCAACCTTTAGTCTACATGGCAGTCTGGGATTCAGAGAGGGCTGACTGAAGGTGAGGCAGGCTTGGGTTGAGGCTGGTGGGAAAACAAGAGGCACTGAGCTCTGAGCAGGGTTGTTTCTTTGAGGATACTCACAACTTAAGAACATTCCTGGGATGGACCAGCACTTTTCTCCTTCCAGAGAGAGAGGGACCTATAGCCCCTCCAGTTGGATCCCTTGGCCGAGAAATCCTTTCATATTCACATCCTGTGGTTGGATAACTAGAACTCACCTTGCTGCTCAGTGTCAAGGCAGGACAATGAGAAATCCTGATTCTTTGATAAGGTCAGGGGATCCTCAGTATGAGATTGTACTTGAATGTCCTAACTTGGTGCATGGTCAGTCCCATCTAAGACTGCCATGATGTAGGACATAGAATCTAGAGAATGAGAGCCGGATGGGGTCTGTTCTGGAGTCTTGAGTATTATGTGTGAACTTTGAGCTCCCGTGTGCCAACCTGCTTCCCTTTCTTGGGTGGGTCTTTGCTAGAAAAAGCTTGAAACTAAGGACCAGATCTTATCCCTTGTCTTTGATGTTCAAAGATAGCACTCTACCATTTCAGCCAAAGCTTCACTTCCAACTTTTTTGGGTGTTTAATTGTAGAAAAAGAGTTCTAATGGACTTTACTGCCAAGGGTGAAATCCAACTGTAGTCCTCAGATCTCAGTCTCCTGAGGGGATAGGATGAAAAGGATGAAAATTTATCTTTGGCCGGGTGCCAGTAGCTCATGGCTGTCATCCTAGGTACTCAGAAACTGAGATCTGAGGATCATGGTTCAAAGCTATCATGGGGAGGAAAGACCCTGAGACTCATCTCCAACGGACCACCTGAAAACTGCAAGTGGTGCTGTGGCTCAAGTAGTAGAATGCTTGCCTTGAGTTGAAGAGCTCAGGGACAGCACCCAGGCCCAGAATTCAAGCCCCACAACTGAAAAAAAGAAAGAAAGCAAACTATCTTTGCCTGCAAAGGATGGTGCAGGTGTGTGTGGGGGGTGGGAGGGGGAGGATGCTATGGTTGGGAGACCAGCTGCTGGCATCACTGTACAGACATTTTTAAGAACTCCCCAAGTTTGCCCCAGTTTGAAGCCAGAGCTTCAAGAGGACTTGGCCTGTGGCAGGCAGGGAGTGGGCAAATGGGTGCAGGGGTGGGATTATTGTGTCTGTATTCTCTCCATTGAAGGATGGATTTGGATGCTGGGTGACAAAGTCTGAAATTAAGGGTTGCAGGAAGTGTGTGGCCTGACGAGGATGGGTTTCCCCTGGGTATGTGAAGTTGGCTGAATCCGGAAGCCGCTGATGGCTCACAACTGTCATCCTAGCTACTCAGAAGGCTGAGATGTGAAGACCATGGTTCCAAGCCAGCTTGGGAAGAAAAGTCTGTGAGACTTGATGTCCAATGGACCACCAGAGAACAGGATTTGGCGCTGTGGTGCAAGTGGGATATTGCTCACCTTCAGCTGAAGAGCGGTGGGACAGTGCCCTGGCCGAGAGTTTAAACCCCATGACCAAAGGGAGAGGGGCTAAGTTTTCTGCATAGCAGTGTGGACAGTAGGAACTGCCATGTTGGACTATGAGACATTCCAGATATGTGAGAGGCTTACTGGTTTATCTATAGAGGGTCTAATGTCGGTAGTGCCACCTTCTTGAGGGTAGGATGTGATCCTAATGGAGACAGTCCATGGTTCTGTTCTCAGGGACTGCTGAAGCCTTGGGCTGTCAGTGTGTGTATGTGTGTGTGTGTGTGTGTGTGCGCGTGTGTGTGTGTGTGTGTGTGTGTGTCTGTGTGTGTGTCTGTGCCTGTTTCTTTGTCTGTGTCTGTGTATATGTCTGTGTCTGTGTGTGTTTGCTGATAGAAGACCTGGGCCTTGAACTCAGGGTCTAGGTGCTGTTCCTGAGCTTCTGTGCTCAAAGCTATTGCTCTGACACTTGAGCCATAGCTCCACCTCTGGCTTTTTGGTGGTTCACTGTAGATAAGAGTCTCACATTCTTTCCAGAATGGGCATGGGGTGGCTTTGAACCCTGTTCTTCAATCCCCAGCCTCCTGAGTAGCAAGGAAGGCAAACATGAACCACCCCTGCAGGTTGTGTGTTTGTGTTTGTGTGTGTGTGTGTGTGTGTGTGTGTGTGTGTGTGTGTGTGTGTGTGTATGTGAGTGTAGAAGTGGGCTGTAACAAAGAGCACTGGACCCTTTGGTAACTTCGGCGTGCTTTCTTTGGGGGTACATGGGCTTTGTGGCTGAGGTCTGGGGACCTGGAAGGGTGAGATGCTTAATGGGGACTCAGCACTTAAATTATAAGACCAAGGGATCTGTGTGCCCTGGAGATGTCTACTCGTGCCGCGGACTGGCTCTGTTGGGACGGCGGAGGACACCTAGTAGGGGTAACTGGAACAGGTAGGGATGTGGCAAACAGACAACTCACACACAAGAGGAGTGAATGCTGAGTGCGATTTGTTGCAGAGGATGACAAGCTTTTATAGAAAAAAGGCTCCATGAGAAAGGGCAAACGGTTACATAATCTTGTTGCAAGGCTTTGGGTGGTCACCAGCTGGTCGCCTGATCTTGTTCTTGGATGATGAGCTATGATGATAGGCACTTGTTCCAGGCTTTACCTCATCAACCCCATAAGAATAGCAAAGTTAATCGGTTTTGAGATGCTTATCACCTATTAACCATTAACCAGAGCATATGGGCAAGGTGTTAGACAGAAAGGCATAAACTCTAGTATTTTATTTTTACTTCTGCTTAGTTTTGTACTTTATACATTTCAAATCTTTTCTAAGCAATTGTGCTTCTTTGCCATTCTTTAGAAAGTCCCCAATTTGTGTCCAAAAATCATGATATTCAGTATAGATAGCTAAATCTGGCCATACATCAAATTCAGGCTCATAGTGTCTTCTCTGTAACCCTTTCACATAATCATTTACTCTTCTCCATAGAGGCCTTAACTGTCTCATAAGATCTTCCTTATTCTTTTTGATAGTAAGCATCAAGGAGTCCTAGATCTAGCAAGTCTCTCAGTAAATGGAAGAGAGTAATAGGAAATTTTTTCTCCAAGTAATTTTCCCAACGGTTGCTATCCTTATCATACACACCTGTAAAAGGCTATGGATCTGGGGGAAGTCTTTGAGGCCCTCTTGATAAGGCAGGAACCCATCAGCATCCCCTAATATGCCACTGCCATCTTCCATCCACCAATCTTTTAGGAATCTTATTTAGTTTTTGGTCTAAATATCCCCCTACATCTTTCTTATCTACTGTAGATACTTCAAGATTAAAGGGAAGTCTCCAATAGCCATGCACTCTTTCTGCTCTAGCTGTGCCTACAGCTTCTTGTAAATCTCTTACAAACAATTCCTTCTGCTGAAGTGAAGTCATAAAACCCCCAATGCTTTTATTTTCACTTATGACTTGTTTAATAGCCTCCATAAGAGGGGCTTTCAGCATATCACTTAAATCTGGTGGATTAGTCATATTCTCAGGACACTCATCGGATGTTGGAGTCATCATCACTTCCAAGAAAGAGCCCTGAATAAGAGAATGCTGAGCATGAGTAAGTAGAACAAGCAGCAGGAACAGTAAAAGAATAATGGGCACTCCTATGCAGCAAAGAAAAGAGAAACAGGAACAGGAACACATCTTTCCCAGGGGCTTGCCAGACTTTCCAGGACGTAGGCCTCTTTGAAGCCCCACTCTCAGATCTGATAGCAGATGTTCCATGCTAAGCGGACTCCACTGGAACAGGTGTGGCATACTCCATTGGGCATGGTTGGTGGCAGAAGGAGCTTGGGAGGACCTGGGGGTAAGGCCTGCAGAGGTGGCTCCCCAGGGGGACAGAGAGCATGGCCAGCACTTAGTAAGGATGGGAGCCCTGTTAATATGGAGTGCACTCTCATGGTTCAGACTTTGGGTCTTATCATGATGTTTGATGGGCGAGGCCAACCCTATTTTAAATGTTGACCTGTGATCTTCAGATCTCAGCCTCCTGAGTACTAGGATTATTGGCATGAGCCTCTGGCACCAGGGCCTCTGATTCTTTTTGGTATATTACGGTTTGAATTCAAGGCTTTAGACTTGCCAGCCAGGTCTTCTAACATGTGAGCCAAGACTTTCTGTCTTGGGTATTTCCGAGATAGAGTCTCAATATATGTTCAGGCTGGTCTGGATTGGATTCCCCACTGCTACCTTTCTGTCCAGACCCTGGATGTAAGAAAATGAATTCACTCTATGTCTACATCGCTTTGCTGGGATGTCATTTTGGGGAGTGGGGGCGGTGTGAAGAGGAAAGACCCCAGAACTGACACCTTCTGGGGGACATTTCTTCTTGTGACAGAGCCAAGTCTTTGCTGTGTATGACGAGGAAGCCACCATCAGACTGACCTGGAACAATGCTCAAAGGTATGTTGGCTGTTGAAGTATCAAACCCACCCATGTCTGCTGCCCACTCACAACAAGGGGGTGCAGTGCAGGTGGTCCAGCACTGGCCCTAGGGGATTATAAATGGATGATGGTGGTCAGGTGCCCGTGGTTCCTGCACATCATCCTGGCTATTGGCGAGGCTGAGGTCTGATGGACGTGACTCAAAGCCAGTCCAGGCAGGAGAGTCTGTGAGATTCTTATCTCCCATAAACCAACAACCACCCCCCCCCACACACACAAAAGCCAGATTTGGTGCTGTGGCTCAAGTGTTAGAGCCTTAGCCTTGAGTAAAAGAAGCTCAGGAATGACATTCACTCCCTGAATCCAAGCCCTAGGACTCACAAAAAAATAATGAAATAAATGAATAGTGGGCATCTGTTACCTTACTACCAAAAAGGATGGATTCAGTCTTCTCTCTGGTACTTGTATCCAAAGGTCATGGGCTTCTCTTGATGTTCTTCTAAACTTCTCCTATCCATTATCTTTCCAGGCTTCAGTTGCAGGATAGAATTCATATCATTCCACTCAATGTGACCTTATGTACCCTCCCCTCCCCGCCTTCCTTGGGGTGGGGATCCTGGATGTACTCATCACTGGGAGGATGAGGCACCGGAGAAATAGTGTAGGTATCCCTGAAACTTATACACACACACACACACACACACACACACACACATACACACACACACACACACACACACACACACACACACACACACACACACACACACACATATACACCCATACTCACCCAGGCCAACTCAGACTAGCCTTTTCCAAAGACACTTCATCTCCTTGGATTAACTGACCTAGGAGAGGAACTTGATTTCCTGTAACTAGGTATTTTAACTAGGGCTTGCTAATTGACATGAGATAAACAGAATCTCAAAAGAAAGGCTCTGGTGCCCATCACCTCTGGCTCAGGCTCACAGCTGACATCCTGGCTACTTGGGAGGCAGACATCTGAGGATCAAAGATTGAAGCCAGCCATAAGCTGGAAAGCTGGTGAGACGCTTCTCTCCATGGAACCACCAAAAAGTCAGAAGTGGAGCTATGGCTTAAGTGGTAAAGCACCAGCCTTGAGTACAAAACCTCAGAGACGCAGCTCCCAGATCCTCAGTTCAAGCCCACACAAAGTAATGGACCCATCTTGTTGCCCCCAGACTGCCTGGGCCTCTAGTGCCCTCTCATGGAGTGTGATACAGCATTGGTCCCTGGTTAGTGTATCAGAGCCTTCAAAAATTGGGTGGTGGAAACCAGGCCTTCCCCTTCATGTGCTTTCAACCCACTCCAGTAGGAAGGGAGAGTGTGACTGCAGAGCAGAGAAGACCCCACTCTGCCAGGGTGATTGGAGCAGGATTCTTAGAAGCAGCACTTGAAAAGGGGTCTTGCTTAACAAGGAGTATCTGACAGGAAGCACACAGAGCAAAGATGCTGTACATAAAGGACAACATAGAGGAGCATGTTCACTTCCAGCCAGAGCTGCTGCTGAGAAACTCAGTACAGATGTGCAGGACTGTCTTGAGACACGCCCAAGTGGTTACAGAAGAACAGCTATCCAGGGTTGGGATTGTGTCTTAGCAGTAGTGGGCTTGCCTAGTGCACAGGAACCCTGGGTTCAATTCCTAGATCCCACATACACAGAAAAAGCTGGAAGTGGCACCATGGCTCAGGTGGAAGAGCATTGGCCTGGAGCAAAAGAAGCTTGGGTACAACACCTAAGCCCCGAGGTCAAGCCCCAGGACTGTCAACATAAAACAGCACTCCAAGGGTCCTTGGTGACAAGTGGATGGCTATGCCCTGTAGCTCTTAGTAGATCCATCCATTTTATGTGTCACCTTCTTTGACAGAGGGAAGCTGGACACTCCTGCCCTGGCATCTACTGGACCCAGTTATCAGCAAACCTCCCAACATCTTCCACCAGGACATGGAGCAGCTGGCCCCAGAAAATCCTCAGATACCATTTGAGTGGCGCAATGGGATACAGGGCAGGCCCCAGAAATCCTAGTGGGTCTGATCTGCCCCAGATGGCCATGCCTTCCAGAGGAGGCGGTTGGGAGGTTAGAGAGGGGTAGTGATGTGGAAGGGGCACTTTAATGCCTATGGCCCTATCCAGATTCTGAGCCTCCCTTTGCTGTCCCTAAGGGATCTAGAGGAGTGACTAGGTTGGAGTGTCTAGAGGAGGACTAGTTGGAAATTCTAAAGAATGAGACACCATAAACCATGCTCTGATGGCTCATGCCTATCATCCTGGCTACTCGGGAGTATCTTGTTTCCCCAACACAGGCAGGAACGTCCCAGGGGAGTCTCATTTCCAATCTCCAACCAGAAGTGGCACCATGGTTCAAGCACTGGCCTTGAGCAAAAATCATCATCAGGGACACTACCCAAGCCCTGAGTTTAAGCCCCTCAACCAAAAAAAGAAAGACACTCCTTGCCTACAAGAGATGGTTAAGGAGAGGGGTTGCTGTGGTTGGGAGACCAGGTACTGGCCTCAGGGTACAGACATTTCTAAGAACTCCCCAGTTTTGCCCAAGGGTGAAGTTACAGCATGGTGGGCTTTGCCTTACCAAGCACTCCAGAGGTCGTGTCCTTTCTTAAGCAGGGAGTGGGCGAATGGGAATAGGGGTGGGAGGGTAGTGTCAATTATATTCTCCCCATCCATGGAGGAATGGTTTTGTATGCTGGTGTTAAAGTCTGAAGGGAAGGGCTGCATGTGGTTTGTGGCCTGAAGGTGGGTTTCCCCTGGGTGTGAGAAGGTGGCTGAAGCCAGGCATTGCCAGTGGCTCACAACTTTTATCCTCGTTACTCAGGAGGCTGAGCTCTGAGGATCCAGTTTCAAAGCCAGCTCGGGCAGGAAAATCTGTGAGACTTTTTCTCCAGTGAACTACCAGAAAACCGCAAGTGGCGCTGTGGCTCCAGTGGTAGAGCGTGCACCTTCAACTGAAGAGCTGAGGGACTGCGCACAAGCCCAAAGTTCAAACCCCATGACCAACAACCAAAAATAAGGTAGCTGAGTTTTCTACATAGCGGTGTGTACAGTAGGAAATGGCATGCTGTGCCAGGAGACATTCCAGACATGTGAGAAGCTCTGAGTTTTGTCTATAGTTGGTCTGAGGATGGTAGTGCCATCTTCTCAAGGGTTGGGGTATTCAGGTGCTCAGGGACTGCTGAGGCCTTGGGCTACCCATGTGATGTGTGTGTGTGTGTGTGTGTGTGTGTGTGTGTGTGTGTGTGTGTGTGTATTTTTCCATCGTCTTTGTCTGTCCCCTTCATTGGTGCCTGTTTGCCTCTTTCTGACCTCACATGGTGCCCCTCCTGCACAGCAACCTTGCATTTAGCCCCTTATCAGGGTCTACAATGAGTCTTAAATTGCCAGAGACCTGCAAATTTCAGCTTTTCTTTGGGGCCCAAATCCAGTCGTCCATGTTTCTGGCCACCTCCAGGGGATTCTCGGTTAGCAGGGCAGGTGGCATAGGTTGTCCCCTGACACAGGGTGGGGGGAAGGGCGGGGGCTCAGTCATGTGATGTCCTATCGTTTTCCTCAGCTGGACCTCTGGCTGCATGTCCCTTCCTGAAGGCTGGTAGTGGAGTGGGGGAAGGGTGGTTGCCTGTGGCTCTGGACAACTCAAGCATGAAAGCTGACTGAAGGCCGCCCAACCAAGGATCTTCCAGAGCTACATGGGAGGTGAGGCCAAGGTGGCTTGGAAGTATCTGTCGGTGTCTAGGAAATGTCAATGTACCTTACCACAGGAAAGTCTATCTTCTGGCCCCAGCTGGACCTCTCTAGGTCCTTCTAGACAATTCTGGATGCCCAGAACACAGAGACACAGACTTTAGATTCCAGGGCTAGGGAACTGGGGGATGAGAGACTGGTATGGCCAATACCTCAATGTTCTGGGGCATTAGCCATGACCTGGCTATGCCCCCCTTGTGTATGTTCATTTCTTAATCCAGTGTTGGCCACACACCAGCCTTTTGTGGCAGTACTGTGGAAGTGGCAGGAGTGGAAGTGAGACCTAGGATAACCAAAATCTGGATATATGGCCTGTGGGGATGGGGATGGCAAAGGGTGTCTATTAAGAAAAGCATCTCAGATCTGGAACTCAGGGCCTAGGCACTGTCCCTGAGCTAACACTCTACCACTTGAGCCACAGCTCACCTTTCATCCTTTTTAGTCGTTTAGCGGAGAGAAGAGTCTCGTGAACTTTCCTGCCTGGGCTGGCTTCAAGCTGCCATCTTAAGAGCTCAGCCTCTGAGTAGCTGGGGTTGCTGGTATGAGCCATTGGCAACTGCTAAGGATGTTACCGTGTGTATGTGTGTGTACATGCACATGTAAGTGTGTGTGTGTGTGTGTTTGTGTTTACCAGGACTTGAACCCAGAGCCTAGGTGATATCCTTTAGCTTGTTTGCACAAGGTTGGTGCTGTACCACTTGAACTAGGGTATCTCTGCTTCCCAGATTTTTGGTGATTCATTGGAGAGAAGAGTCCACCCAGGCTAGCTTTGAATCTTGATTGATCCTCAGGTGTCACTCTTGAGTAGCTAGGATTATAGACATGAGCCACTGGCATCCAGCTACAAAGATGTCTTCTCATACTCTCTTCTGTTCTAACACATTGTCTGCTTGCCCTGGCCTAGATCTTCTGACCTCCACATCAGCTCCCAGCAGCCCCTGACTGTGTGGAGAACATAAAGCTCAAAATTGATCCTATTTCTTTCTCCTCAGGGAAGGGAATGTTTCCTCTGAAGCCTGGATTAGGAGGGGTAGCTGCAGATGGGTACTCGGCTTGGAGAGAGGTACTCTGTTTTAGGCAAGAAGGAAAGTGTGTCCAGATGCTAATAGCTGATGATGTCCTATTCATAGCTCCTCAGGAGGCTGAGATGTGAGGATTACCATTCAGAGCCAGTCCAGCTAGAAAAGTGTGTGAGACTCTCTTCTGCAAATAAACACCCAAAAGCTGAAAGAAAAGCTGTGGCTCAAGTAGTAGACTGGTAGCCTTGAACGAAAAAACTGACGGACAGAGCCCAGGCCTTAAGGTCAAGCCCTAGCACCAAGATGCATGGGTGTGCGTGCACACACGCACATGCTCACACACACACAGACACACATACAAAGACACACACACACGCACACACCACACACACACACACACACACACACACACACACACACACACACACACACACACACATGAACTGAGCTAGAACTGGGGGGCAGTCCTGAGGCATAGTCATAGTCATAGTAAACTCTCAAATTAGATCAAGTGCTTTCTCCCTAAGTCCTTCTTGGGCTGAGTGGGTATGGGCCATGGCAGTAAGTTCCATGGAATCTGCCCCTCCATCTCTGCACAGGGCCACAGGACCAAGGGAAGGACACTATGAATGCTCCTTTGTAGTCAGTCCAAGATTGCAGATCTTCATCTGTCCCAAAAGTAGTGGAGAGGAAAGCAGGGCTCTGAGCCCTGGGACTCCTGGGATAGCGACTGCTACAAGCATCAGCCAGCCAGCTGTGGATACCTGAGCCTACAAGTCTTTCATGAGCCCACCTCAACACGTGCCCAAGGTGTGCCTGACAGAGTCACAAACTTTTGATACCCGCATGAGTGGGCATTACCTGCTGTGCCATCTTGCAGCTCCTGGTCCTCCTGGCCCAGAACCGTGGTCTGAAATGTCGGTTTACTGTTCAGATGCACACTTCACCCATGACTGATGCCATTCTGATGAGCGGGCTGATGACCTCCATGCCCCAAGGCGGGACCCTTCTCGATACTGTGGCCTGTTCCATACACAAAGGCTGCAAAAGAGACTGCTCTGAAGACACCTAGACATTGGGAGACTCAACCCTCAGAGGCCCAATGAAAAGCACTCTGCCTAGAGCCACAGAGTGAGCTCCAAGCAGGTGTTTGTCAAGGGGCTCAAACTCTGGGCCTGGGCACTGTAGCTCAGCTCTTCAGCTTACCACTTGATCCACAGCACCTCTTCCTGATTTCTGGTGATTCCTTGGAGATCAGAGTCTCCTGGACTTTCTTGCCAGGGCTGGCTTTGAACCACAATCTTCTGATCTCAGCTTCCTGAGGATCTAGGAGGACATGCATGAACCACATGCTCTTAGCTGATCTGGCCTTTTACCACAGTGTGCTAGGAGCTTCTTAAAGCTTTTCTTTATTTTTTTCTGTGCTTGTACTGGGGCTTGAACTCAGAGTTTGAGCCCTGGTTTCTTAACTTTTTCTAAAGGCTGGCACTTTACCACTTGAGCCACATTTCCTTTTCTGTCTTTTGGTAGTTCATTGGCAAGAAAAGAGTCTCACTAACTTTCTTCCCCTGAGTTGGATTTGACCCATGATATCTTATCTCTGTCTCCTGAATAGCTAGGATTTACAGGGGTTGAGCCACTGGTTGATAGAAACTTTTCTTAAGAAAGAGTTCTTCCCTGCATTTGCCCTGACTCCTCCATGCAAAGGAGGCCTCTGAGGGTCAGGAGCTGTGAAAAATATGCTTCCAGCCACTGGAAATGGCTGGGGTCCATGGTGAAAAGCCAAGCTAATCTTCCCCCTGGGCCCCATTCTGGGTCCCCACCCTCTGCCCTACCTGTGACTCAAGTACAAAACTTGACCCAGCCTTGAATCTCCTTCCAGACTTGTCTGAAGTCAAAGAACCTTCATTCCACCCACACCACCGGCTCTACACCATACCTCATGCTGTACCTTCTGCCTGAGGCTCTCTGTCCTTTTCTATATCTTAGAACTGCTGTGGAATTTTGGCACTGGTTATATCACCTCCTGAAGCAACTCTTTCCTTCCCTTTTCTCTCTTTCTTTAAATATTGAGTTTCTAGAGATGGAACTTGTGCAGGCCAACTGACAAATGCTCTATCTTGGTGTGTGTGTTTGTGCCAGTCTGGGGGTTTGAATTCATCACCTTGACAGTATCCCTGAGCTTTTGTGCTCAAGGCTAGCACTCCAGTACTTGAACCACAGATCTACTTCTGGCATTTGGGGTATTTAATTGGAGAAAAGTGTCTCATTATAGTCTTTCCTGCTTGTAATTTTGATCCTCAGATCTCAACCTCTTGAGTAGCTAAGATTACAGGGGTGAGCCATCAGCACCTGACCTCTTACTTCTAACCTCGGCCCTCCTCTGAGTCCCAGAAGAATATATCTCACCAGGGTCCCTTTTTTGCCTGTCTTGGAGCTTAATCTCAAAGTCTGAGCATGTTCCTGAGCTTCTTTTGCTCAAGGCTCGCACTCTATCACTTAAGTCACAGTACCACTTTCGGCTTTTTCTTTTTCTGTGGTACTAAGGAATCGAATCCAGGACTTCGTGCAATCTAGGTAAGTATTCTACCACTAAGCCACATCCCCAGCCCAAGGCTCACTTTAACAGGAGCTATGAGGGTGGGACTTATTGGCTAACCCCTTTTGGCACAGAAATCACTGGCTATTTCCTATCTTTCCCAGGATTTGGGACCAGCCTGAGACTTGGCAATCAGGAATGATGAATGAGTGATAGGCACCAGGCCCCACATCCTACAGAGGGATCTAGAATATGTAGCAAGAACGTTGGACAACTCCTACAGCCTAGGAAGTGTGGTCTCCTGGATGCAGTGGCTGGCTTCTAGGTGTCCTGATGGGAAACCTCACCCACAACATAATGCACCTGTTGCACAAACAAGCCCAAGCAAAGCCTTTGGGGTTTCAGTACTTAAATGGCAGAGAAGGATGCTTTGTTCAAGCTGCCAGCTCAGACTTAGTATTGTCTCAGTGCTTGTCCCAGCTTACCCAGGTTTGGGGGCTGGGCATGGGCAACCTGCTGAATGCCCATCATCCATACACCATCCATCTATACACAGAGACACAGAATTCTGCCTCCTTTTTTTTTTTTGGTCAGGTCCAGGATTGAACTATGTACCTAGGCACTGTCCCTGAGCTCCTTTTACTCAAGGGTAGTGCTCTGCCCTTGAGCCACAGCCCCACCCATGTGCTCTCTTAGAAATAAGAGTGTCAGGAACTTTCCTGCCCCAGCTGAATTCCAACTGGCATTCTCTACATCTCAGCCTCCTGAGGAGCTAGGATTATAGGCAGAAGCCGCTGACACCTGGCTATCTTTTCTTCCTGTTCTTTTTTTAAACGTGACAAGCTGAAGTATTCACAGTGCCATTCTAATGGTTTGTATTCGAAGTAAACTACCCAGGCCTGGAGTTTGAATGCTAGGACTGCCCCCCACAAATGAAGGGAGAATCTGAAAAACTCATTCCTATTCATGTGAATGCTAATGGAATGTTATAAAAGTAATAATTTGCAGTTAATTCTTGATTCTATTTTAGAATGCCACACACAAATTACTGGATTTATATCTTCCATTCTAGCACCTAATGGAAGGATATTGACTAATTTTTAATTACAGATTTTGTAAGTATTCAACCATAATACTTCATGAAATGGAGGGATAATGTAATCACTAATAATTGGTTATATATATATATATATATATATATAATATCTTCACATTCCCTCTCTGTATATATATATGCATATATACACATACACTCACATATATATATATATATGTATACATATATACATATATATACACATCTATCTATCTATCTATCTATCTATCTATCTATCTATCTATCTATCCAACTATCTATCTTTCTATATATATATATCTTTCTGTCTATCTATATATTGGGCACTACTGTGGCTTGATCACAGGTCCTCAGAACTTCCTGGCAGCTCAGTTTGCCACACACTGGTCTGTTAAGACTGTGACCCCATTTATGGATTGGGTATTGTGAGTTGAAATCCCAACATGACCAAAAATTTATTCGTGGAGTAAGAAGCTAATTTTGACACATTTTTTTCTTCTCTGTGACAGTCCTTGGTCTGTGTGATGTATAATCCAAATGCAAATATATCCTAGGTGATATGAAGTAATGAAACATTATATGTGTAATAATACTAAATTAATAAGTGTAATAAATGCCATATGCTGTACACCCATGCAATATAAATAGATCTCATACATAAATATTAGTTTTTTCAGTGCTGGTGCTTCAATTCAGGCTCTGGGAATTGGTCTGAATTTCTTGTTTTCAAGGACAGTGATCTTCCCCTTCACCCGCAGTGTCACAGAGTTACCCAGACCCTGAGTTCAAATCAAAGGCCTGCCAGAAAAATGGTGCAAATTCCAAGTCAGGGCCTTATTATTATTATTTTTTGGCCAAACCATGGGGCTTGAACTCAGGTCTTGGCATCTCTGCCACAACCAACCCTGGGATCCTAGGACCAGAGTTCAAATCTTGGGGCTGACAAAAAAAAATCAAAAGAGAAGGATAAAGCTGAGATGGAAAGGAGAAACAAAGAGGAGGCAACAATGCTTGATAAGAAATGTACTAGTTATCTTGCCCATGTAATTGTAACTCCTCTGTATGGTATTCTTACAATAAAAAAACTGAGAAGTTCAAGAAGGTGGTTTTACTTTTTTTCCCCCTTTGCATTGTGGCCATCCTGGGCCTAAATGACAAGGCCCAGAAAGTGTACATGACCTTGCATTGCTGATGTTTGGTGGGCTATTAGGGAAGCCATAGCCAAAAGAGGCAACTTAGGCCTGGAGGTCGAATCCTGGTACTGCCACTAATGAATGGTGGGAGATTCTAAGGTGCATTCTGATATACATCCATACAAATGAAATGTTATAAAAGTAACAAATAAATTACTAGTGTATGATTATATTATAAAACAATTATACTACATTAATTTTCAATTAATACTTTATTATGTATTCAATCATGATACTTAAAAAAGTAAGGAATAATTTAATTGCCAATAATTGGTAGTAATATCGTATAGGCAATTTCATAATATACAGACATTTCTTTCTTGTTTTAAGCATATACCTCTATATCTATCTATCTACCTATCTATCTATCTATCTATCTATCTATCTATCTATCTATCTATCTATCTATCTATCTACCTACCTACCTACCTATATACCAATCTACACATTTATCTGTTTGTACACTTGTCACTCCTGGGTATCAGTGGTAGTGTGCTCTCCTAGGACATACAAAGCCCTGGGTTTGATTCCTCACTACCACATGCACAGAAAAACCGAAAATTGTGCTGTCTAGCTTAAGTAGTAGAGGACTAGCTTTGAGCATAAAAGCATAGGGACTGTGTCTAGACCCTTACTCAAGACCCTAGTTGTGGCACCAAAAAAAAAGATAGAATGTTCTGACTGCAATGATATCAGGATAGGCTGCAAATACCTCATCACAGAACTAGCTGGGAGTCTGGGGTTGACAGGTGACATCTAACCTGACAACCAGAAGTAAACCACTGCAACACAGCTCCACCGAAACAGATGCTGCTGGCTCACTCACCCCTGTCATCCAAGATACTCGGGGGCTGAGATCTGACACTGGTGGGTTTAGAACTCAGCCCTGGCATGAAGTCTGCAAATCTCTGACCTGTGGCTCAAAGTGGCAGAGCTCTAGGCTTGAGCTAAAGATCTTAGGATAGTACCCCCAACCTCTGAGTGCAATCCACGTGGCTGACTCCCCCCCAAAATATTCCCCTCTAAATCATTAGAGGTGAACTTTGTGAGGTTTGTGATGTGATTCTGAAAGAATGGTGATACTGATGAAAGCACCCTAATTCTAATTACAGCATGTGGGATACAACTATGTGATGAGTTCTTCATGAGTTGTTGTGTGCCTAGTCTTTCATGGGGTTCATTCTTTCATCTGGTCCTTGTAAGAGCTCCACAAGTAAGATGATTGTGCAGATGGGAAAGTTGAGGCTCAGATATGCCCCCATGTCAGGGCCAAAATAATGTATGTACTGAAATCTAGTGAGTTGTCTCCTGCAGACAATTGTTTGGGTTCAGTTTTCTCCATCATGTACCTTGAACTCAGAGACTAGGCGCTGACTTTCATCCTGGGCTCATGGCCAGCACTCTACCACGTGGAGCCAACGACCCCTTGTATAAAAGTGTCAGAGCTTAGGTGTCTTTAGCTGAGGTCTGTCATCTTGCCTACTCAGGAAGCTGAAATCTGATGATCTGAGTTCCAAACTATACCAGACACAAAAGGTCCCATGAGACTATTATCTCCTATTCACCACTTAGAAATTGAAGTGGAAGCTGGGTACCGGTGACTCGCGCCTGTCATCCTAGCTACTCAGGAGGCTGAGAGCTGAGGATCACAGTCCAAAGCCAGCCTGAGCAGGAAATTCCTTGAGATGGTTATCTCCAATGAACCACCAGAAATCTGAAGGGGCTCTTTAGCACAAGTGGTAGAGCTCTAGACTTGAGCTGAAGAGCTCAGAGACAGCACCCAGGCCCAGACTTCAACTCCTCCAACTTATAAGTAAAAAGTAACCTGAAGTGGAGTGCTGCGAATGTGTCATAGGGGTAGAGTGCTTTGTATGTATGAAACCCTGGGCTTGAATCCTCAGTACCACATCAGTAGAAAAAAATCTAATGTGTTCTGTAGCTCAAGTTGTAGAGTGCTGTCCTTGTACAGGAGAAACTCAGGTACAGTGATCAAGTCCTGAGTCCTTCAGGAGTGGTGTATGCACACACACACACACACACACACACACACACACACACACACGCACACACAGAGACCAGAAGTGAAACTGTGACATCAAATGGGAAAGCACTGAGCTTCTGCTCTGAACTCATGGTCAGCACCTTCGCCCTGTGTTCAACCCCAAAACCTAGCCACCGAGGGCCCAACTAGGAGAAGTCAAAGGTTTCAAATCCTGATGAGCTTCACCAGCCCTAGATGACAGGAAGCATTGTGATTTTGCACAAGTGCTTAGATTTAGCAAGCTTCCGGAAACCTAGGGAGGCAACACTGCCAATTATGAATCATTTCATTAGACTCATGGCCCTAGTTGTCTGCCAGAAGGACTCTTTAATTAATTGTAGCAGTTTGTCTCAACATTGGAACACAGTGTAACAAAGACAGGATGAGTACAGGGAACTTGGCCTGCCACAGGAGGTGGCACAAATGAAGACTTCCTGTCAAAACAGAGCACTGGGGAGAGAGATAGCTTGGGGTAAAAGGAGGCCTTTTTCTCCTGGCTTTTAGAACCCACCCACACTCATCCTCCCTAATTGCCCTGGATGAAATGTTTGTTACACAGCTGTACAGGAGTAAGGCTTTTTTTTGCCTGTTCCAACAATGAAGCAGACTTCCTCCAGTAGCCTGGGGTGTGGAGAAACCCTGAGGTTACACTGGGAACCGTGAGGGGAGCTCTGGAACATGCACTGTCTTGAAAGCTGTGCTATGAAATCATTCTACTTAAAGCAAATTTCCTAGCTGGGTTCCTTTTTTCATAGTAACTCTGGATGTTCACCGATAGAAATACTTGCATATATACACAGATACGTGGAGTTACTGGCTCTTTTTTTTTTGCGGCAGGTCCTGAGTCTTGAACTGTGAGCTTAGACATTGTCCCTGAGCTCCTTTTGCTCAAGGAAGCATTTTATTGTGCCTTAAAACATGATAATCATTAAATGGAGGCATAATTCAATACCCATTAATTATTAGGAATATATTACATGTAATTTTATATGTAGACATCTCGCATTCTATAAATATTTTTATATATTTAAATATACAATCGAATATACCTATAAATCTCTCTCTCTCCCCCAGCCCTCTCTCTCTCTGTATATATATATATATATATGCTAGAAGTCAGGTCCTGGAAACTGCCTGGCAGTAAATTATTTTGAGGCTGCTGTGCTTACTGACCACTTGAAGAATTGGGGACATTCCAGGCCCTGAGTTCAAATCAGAGCAGTGCCAAAGTCAATAGATGGAGTAAGAAGCCAACGTTGAACTGTGTTCCTTTCTGTGAAAGAGTTGTGTCCTAGGTACAATATGTAATATCTATGCAAATACATACATATATATGATGTACATTATAAATGTTTATAAATATTATTTTTGGCCACTCCTGGGCCTGTAATTCATGCCTTGGGAAATGTTCCTGAATTTCTTTTCTTCAAGGCGGGTGAGCTCCTATGTCACCCAGATCACAATAGAGTTACCCAGCCCCTGAGTTCAAATCCCAGGTATGGCAGATAAAATGGCCCAAATTCCAAGTCAATGTGTTAACATTTTTTTTTGGGGGGGGGGAAGGCATGGGTCTTGAAATTAGGTTGTCCTAACTCTGCCTCAGCCTTGATTACCCTAAGATGGGGTGCAGCTTTTACACCCACAGATGACCCAGGTATCCTAGGACCCGAGTTCAACTCCCATCACTGGCAAAAAAAACATCAAACCAACAAAAATGGAGGATGAATAATACACAACAGTATTACCTTTGTTTCCTTTGCACTGTAATCATCCTGGGTGACAGTGAATAAGCTTGAAAATTTTACATGACCTTGCATAGCTGGGGGGTTGTCAATGAAGCCTGAGCCCAAGCCAGGCACAGAGGCCCTGAGTTCGATCCTGAGACTGCCACCTACACATGGCTGAAGATCCTAGGAAACTCGTTCCTATCTATAGGAATACTAATAGAATGTTGACATGTACTAATTGAATCATTAATTAGCTAGTCATTCTAGTATAAGATTGTACACAATAAATATAGATCATTAATTTAATTAATACTTCATTAAATCTTCTACCATGATTAATTAATGGAGGCATAATTTTATCCCAAATAATTGTTAGTAAAAAAAAATATATATATATATATACACACAATATAGACATCAAACTTTATATGGAGTTATACACTAGAATCTACATAAATGTCTGTCTCTGTATACATTTATTGATAGATGCATATACATATGTAAATACACACAAACATTTCAGTTTACACATCTATCTGTTTATATATTGGCCACTCCTAGGTCGTGAACTTGGGTCCTCAAATTTGCCCGACAACTTCACTTGCATCAGACTGGTATGCTAACATTGATCTATTCATGAAGTGGGCCTTCTAGGCTCTGAGTTCAAATCACAGAATTGCCAAAAACTTAATCCTGGTGGAAGAAGCCAATTGTCCCACATGGTTTCCTTACCGGTGAAAGTCCTGGGTCTCAAGTATGATGTACAATAGTTATGCAAATCTATGTCCTATGTGATAGGATGTAAAAAATGTTATATGTGTAATCATACTCACTAAAATACATAACAAATAATTAAAAACAAAATGATTAGCTACACTAACTGCAATATGCAGTAAACATTTTGGGTCTGGTAGTGGGGCCTGAACTCTGGGCCTGGGGACTGTCCCTCAGCTCTTCAGCTCAAGAGGAGCACTCAACCACTTGAACCACATTGCCACTTCCGGCTTTTTGCTTTTTGCTTATGTGGTGCTGAGGAATCGAACCCATGGCTTCAGGCATTCAAGGCAAGTGCTCTACCACTGAGCCACCTTCCCAGCCTCTGCAGTAAACAATTCTAAGTAAATATAAGTCATGTATTTAAAATGAATACGAATATTATGTTTTTGAGTGCTAGGGTTGAATTCAGGTTCTGGGAACAGGCCTGAGTTTCTTGTCTTCCAACACAGTGAGCTTGCCCTTCCCCCATAGTGCTGTAGATTTACCCCGATCCTGAGTTCAAATCCCATGTCTGCCAGAAAAAAATGGCATGAATGCCAAGCCAAGGAGCCTTATAATTTTTTAAATATTTGTAGTGTACATATGTATGTATGTATGAATGTATGTATGTATGTATGTATGTATGTATGTAATCTTATTTTGCCACAGGGCTTGAACCCAGGTCGTGGCAACTCTGCCTCAGCTTTGATCACTCTAGCCTGGGGTGTAGCCACTGGATCCACAGCCGAACCTGGGTTCCTAGGCCCCAAAGGCTGACAGGAAAAAAGTAAATAAATCAACACAGAATAAAACCGTTCAACTTGCAGATGGCTGATGGTTTTACATTTGTTTTTTTTGCAAGGTGAGCATCCTGGATCTGAATGACACAACTGAAAAATGTTCCTAACGTGGCTTGCTGAAAGCTGGCGGGCTACCAGGGAAGCCACAGGCTAACATGGCAACATAGACCCTGAGTTCAAAGCCCAGTTCTGACCCCTACCAATGGCAGGACATTTTAAGAGTCTTGTTCATATTCATAGGAATATCAATGGAAGGTTTTGAATGTCAAGGTTGAATTAGTTCTTCTTGAATGATACTACTATAAAATTAGAGTGATTTTAGGAGGCCGATGGATTTTAATTAATATTTTTGACACATTAGTTGATTTAATTAATAATTCATTAAGGATGAAAACAATAACATTAATTACATGGAGTCATAATGAATACACACGAATTGGTAAGAATGTAGCATATATAACTGAATAATGTATAAACATCTCTGGCACTATAAAGATCTATATTTATTTGTGTACTACCATCTGCATGTCAATCTGTTCTTATTTTGTCAACCCCTGGGACTCGATTTCAGGTGCTGGGATCTGCTTGTCAGCTCCATATGCCCCAGGCTGACGTGCTGACACTCACACACTTATGAGTTGGACCCTATAGGCTATAAGTTCAGATGCCAGCACTCACAAAAATTGAATCGTGAATTAAGAAGCCCATCTTGACACATGTTTTCCTTTTCTGTGAAAGGCCAGGGTGTCCGGTGTGAAGTTTCATACACAGGCAAATCTATGCCTTATGTAATAAATGTAATAAATATTCCTTGTGTAATAACAGTCAATAAAATAAATGGTAGATAAATGAATACTACAAAAAATAAAATGAATACACTAAACACGATATGGAGTCAACATATGGGGCTTGATCTCAGGACCTGGGAACTGCCTGGCAGATCAATTGGCTAAAGGCTGCTGTGCTGACAGTCACCCATTCATGAATTGAACCTTATAGGCCCTGAGTTTAGATCCCAGCACTGCCAAAAACGTAATCGTGGAGTGAAAAGCTGAGCATGACACATGTTTTCTTTTTCTTTGAAAGTGCTCGGTGTCAGGTAGGATGTATAATTCGTATGCAAATCTATATGCTATGTAAGAGAATGTCATAAATGTAATAAATGTTATAGGTGGAAAAGTTATCACTACAATAAATGATAAACAAATTGAATTAGTAATGAATCATTGTAAGATAAAATTAGATATAATAAGTATAGGACTGCATTAAGGTTAATATTTTATTAAGCACTAACTGAATAAAAATTGCATGAAGACATAATTAAGTACATAATAATTGGTAGTAGCAGATGATGCATACATAATTTAATTATATATAGACATCTGTCTCATTCTATAAAATATGTAATTATATGTATGGATGTATATACATATTTGATAAATAATAACAAGGTATTGAGTAATTATTAATTAATGCTTTATTAATGGTTCAACTGGGACACATCATTAAACGGAGACATAATTTAATACCTAATAATTGGTAGTAATATTATCTATAATTTAATAATACACAGATATCTCTCTTTTGTGTATATAATATTTATATACAGCAATCTCTATCTATTTATATCTTGTTCACTCCTGGGGCTCAGTGGTTGAGTGCTCATCTAGTAAGCATGAAGCCCTGGTTTTGATTCCTCAGTGCTACATAAACAGAAAACCTGGAAGTTCTGCTGTCTTTCAATCAATTGAGTGCCAGCCTTGAGCACAAATGCTTAGGGACAGTGTCAAAGCCGTTACTCAAGCCCCAGTACTGCTGCCAAAAAAGGCAGAATGTTCTAACTGCAACTGTAGAAGGACAGGACTTCAAATACCTCATCACAAAGCAAGCTAGGAGTCTGGTGCTGACAGTTGCCACCTAACCTGACTTAGCCAGATGTAAACCCCTGCAACCCAGTTGCAAGGAACCAGAAGCTGCTTGCTTACCCCTATCATCCTGGCTGCTTGGGGGCTTTAAAACCCAGTCCTGCCGGGCGCTAGTGGCTCACGCCTGTAATCCTAGCTACTCAGGAGGCTGAGATCAGAGGATCGCTGTTCAAAGCCAGCCTGGGCAGGAGAGACCGTGAGACTCCTATCTCCAATAAACCACCAGAAAACCGGCAGTGGCCCTGTAGCTCAAGTGGTAGAGCGCTCGCTTTGAGCTGAAGAGCTGAAGGACAGCGCCTCCCCCCCCCCAAAAAAAAAAAATCCCATTAAACCATTAGATGTGAACTTGTTTGGTTTGTGAAATATTCCTCAAAGAATGGTGATACTGATGAAAGAACCCTAATCTTAATGACAACTTATCGAATAGATCTATGTGCTGAGTCCTTCATAGAGTGCTGTCAGCTGAGTTCTGCAAAGAGTAACATGTGGTGTGTCCTTCATCGGGTGCATTCTTTCACCTGGTACTCGAAGACCTCCACCACTCAGATGATTATGCAGACAAGAATATTGAGGCTCAGATATGTCCCCATTGCAGAGACAAAATTATGTATTACTGAAGACTAGTGAGTTGTATCCTGTGGACAAGTGTTGTGTTTTGATTTTTCTCAGTCATGAACCTTGAACTCGGGGCCTAGGCGCTGACACTTACCTCTTGGGCTCATGGCTAACACTCCACCACGTGGAGCCACTAACCCCCTTGCAGCAGAGTGCCACGGCCTAGCAGTTGATAGCTGAAGTCTGTCACCTTACTTTATAAGAAGCTTAGATCTGTGGATCTGGGTTCCCATCTATCCCAGACACAAAAGGTCCCATGAGACCATTATCTCCAATTCACCACTAAGACACCTGAAGTGGAAGCTGGGTGCTTGTGACTCATGCCTGTCATTCTAGCTACTCAGGAGGATGAGATCTGAAGATCATGGTTCAAAGCTAACCTGGGCAGGAAAGACCTTGAGGCACATAGCTCCAATGAACCACCAGAAAACCTGAAGTAGCTCTGTGGCTCAAGTGGTAGAGCACAAAACTTGAGCTGAAGAGCTCAGGGACAGCACCAGGCCCAGACTTTAACTCCTAAAACCTACAACAACAACAATAAAAAAAAGAAACAAACAAACAAACCTGAATTAGTGGGCTGGGAATGTGCCTTAGAGGTAGAGTACTTTGCATATATGAAACCCTGGGCTTGATTTCTAAGGACCACTTCACTAGAAAAAAGCCTGAAGTGGCTCTGTGGCTCAAGTGGGAGAGGGCTATCCTTGTATAAGAGAAACTATGTACAGTGCTCAGGTCCTGAGTTCACGCTCTAGGACTGATGTACGCACACATGTGTATGTGCATTTGTGTGCATGCACACACACACACACAAACACACACACACATACACACAGACCAGAAGTGAAGTTGTACATGCATGTGTGTGTGCTAGACAAAAAAAGAAACATGTAGATGCTTCTAGTGTGTTCTAGATACTTAAGGTTGGAGACACAATGCACTCATAATTATTAGGTCATTTTATAAACAAAAGGAGCAATGCAGAGAGTATGAGGATCACTCCAGCTTTTGGTCCTCTCATCCTGACACAGTACATTCACTACAGCTCAATGCAGTGACAAATCTGGCATGTCCTGTGGACATTTGCTCCCAAATCCTGTGGCACTCATTTCTCACTTTTGGCTTCAAACCTGTGACTAGAGGAGAAGATGAGGAGAGAAAATCCTCAGAGAAAGCAGCTGTAAAGAACATTGGGGTAGTTTACTTATAAGTTCAAACCATTGGAATGACACTGTTAAGATGTCATATTGTCCAGATTAAAAAAATGAAGAAGAAGAGAAAGGCAGGTGCCAGTGGTTGCCGACTGTAATCCCAGCTCCTGAGGAGGCTGAGATATAGATAATCTTAGTTTGAATCCAGCCAGCATAGGAAAGTCCCTGACATTGTTATTTCTGAGAGATCACAGAAAACCCCAGAATTAAGGCTGGAACTCAAGGTTAATGCAATACCCTTGAGTAAAAGGAGCTCAGGGAGTATGCCTAGGCTCACAGTTCAACCCCAGGACCTGCAGCAATGATGGACCTATGATGCCTCTCCCAGGTTTCTGGAAGCTTGGGAAATCCAAGCATATGTCTGGTATCACAATGCTTCCTGTCATATGAGTATGGTAAAGCTCATCAGGTTTTGAAATGTTTCAGTTCTCTTAGTTGGGTCCTGAGTGGCTAGGTTTTGAGGTTGAATGCAGGGCCTATGTGCTGACCATGAGCTCAGAGCAGAAGCGTGCATGCACACACACACACACACACAGACACACACACACACACACACACACACACACACACACATACACACAGATCAGAAATGAAGCTGTGGCACAAAATGGTAAAGCTCTGGGCTTCTGCTCTGAGCTCATGGTCTCAAGATGTAGACTAAGGATTTGTGTGGAGCACCTCCTTGGAGAGTCCTTGAGGAAAGCCGCTTGAAGCCTCCTCAGGAGATTGCTGTTCAAAGCCAGCCCAAGCAGGAAAGTCTTTGAGACTCTTATCTCCAAAAACCAACAGAAAACCAGAAGTGGAGCACTGGCCCAGAGGGTAGCTCCAGCTTTGAGACAGAAAGCCCAGCAGGAAAAACAGGCCAGACCAGGCAAGAAAGTTTGGAAGGTGCTTATGTCCAATTAATGACCAGATGGCTTGAAGTGGAGCTGTGGGGGTCATAGAGCCTCACCCTTGAGCAAAACAGCTGAGGAACGCATCGGGCTTTGAGTTTAAGCCCTGGAATGGCCAAAAAATAAATTAAAAAAGAGAATATCAAGTAATGTATCAGTGCCCTACCTACTTATGTGTGTATATTCCCACCCTGAGTGCAAACAGACCATATTCAATGCTTCTGTGTTATATACTGATTTATTTTTAGATATACTCATTGCACATACTGCATCATTCTCTTCATTTCAAGTACATGGCTTTTCTCTTCCAGGGTTCCAGGCCTGTGTCTTTGTATGATGCACACTTAAGCTTTCAGCAGCCTTTATTTACATTTTATTATGAGGCCAAGGCAGGGAAAGTCACAAATCACGCAGGGGAAGAAAAGGTTAGGGTTCATAGAAATAACCAATATTCAGAAAATTTAACTTGGGGACATAAAATTGGAGCATACTTATGTAAAAACTACCATGAAGAAAAAGATGAGGGGGCTGGGAATGTGGTTTAGTGAGAGAGTGCTTGCTTAGCATGCAAGAAGCCCTGGGATCGATTCCTCAGTAGCACACAGAAAATAAGCCAGAATTGGTACTTTGTCTCAAGTAGCAGAGAGCTAGAGACAGTGCCCAGGCCTTGAATTCATCCCAAAAACTGGTAAGAGATCACTAGCTACTTAGGTAGGTAGGAAAGTAGGTAGGTAGGTAGGTGGATAGATAGATCTTGGATGTCAGGAGGAAAGAAGGGAATACAGACCAGTGTGAGGCCTTCTGTAGGGTGCCAGGCCACCACATTGTCTTCACACAACCACAGAGCAGGAAGACTGTGTCTGTCCCACTTCTCAGGCAGCCGAAGGCCCCAGAGCCAAGAGGGCAGAGCCAAGTTCTAACTCAGGTGCTTGGAGACAGAAGAGAAAGGGCCCTGCTTCTCCTTGGACTGGGAATTTGCATTAATGATGTGCAAAATGAAGGAAGGAGAATGGACTGGCAGAGGTAGAAGAAGAGTCTTTTAAATCTGACAGATGGAGAGTCAAAACCCCACTCCTTAAGACAGAGAGCAGAGTTTTTCTTCTCTGTTCCTCCACTCTCCCCCACTAAACTGGCTCTCTATTGTTAACCTAAAGATAGGCTGAGGCTCCCTTCACCTGAGGGAGAAAGTTAATCAGTCATTGTTTGAAGAGGCTGAGAAAAGCCTGACCCTGATGTAACTCTAACAAATGTTTCACGGAACCCCCCATTGCTAGCTGTGCCTGGAATGCATGAAGTGCTTTTGCAGCTGACTTCCCTGTTGATTATGTACATTCTGCCTCCTAATCCTGCAGGCCTAGGTCTCTTCATCTAGCATGTCTTTTGAAACTGTTTTCTGTCTTTGAAATACAGTGATACACTGGAGTTCTTCCTGCTAACACGGCTAGGGCTTGGATCCTGAAAACTTCATTTGAACCCAGGATGGGTCAAAAATGTTTCTTTTCTGCTTCTATAGCTCAAGAATTCTAAGAACATTTAGAGTGCAAGTAACTTCTAATCACCAAGAGAAACACAGGAATCTCTTGAACATCTGACATTTCAGAAGTGGAAGTCAGAGTGTCCTAGACATTCGTGCTCTGGCTGGCTTCACCCTGTGATCCTCAGATCTCAGTCTCCTGAGCTAGGTGATGGGTGTGAGCCACTGCTGTTCTGCTTGTTTCAGAAGTGTAATGACATCGACAATACAAGCCAACTGCTCATCACAAAGTGCTTGGGGAGCATATTAAGTCTTTCAATATTGGACCTTTCAGAACCCCGTAGGACACAGGTTATAATGCTAGAGTCTGAGAGGCTGGGCATATGGATCTGCTACACTTGAACCTTGAGCTCTGACTTCAATTCTGGTCTACATCAGCGTTCATTTTCCAGAGAATGTTCTCCTAATTAGCAAATAGGAAAAGTACTTTGATTAACCCTTACTTTTTTCCAGTTGTGTGAATTGAATCATATCTAGACACTTTTCCTGAGCAAGGCAAACACTGTACCACTTGATCCACAGTGCCATGTGGGCTTTTGTTGGTTCATTGGAGATAACAGTCTAACAGGTTTTCCTTGTCTAGGCTGACTTTGAACAGTGATCTTCAGATCTCAGCCTCAGAGGAGCTAGGGTTCCAAGTGTGAGCTACTGGCATCTGGCCTATTGTTTTTGACAGTCTTGGGGCTTCTTTTTCTCAAGGCTAGCACTCTACCACTTGAGCCACTCCACAGCTTCTGGCTCTTTCTGAGTATGTGGCACTGAGGATTCAAACCCTGGCATTCATGCAAACTGAGTGAGCTCTTTACCACTAAGCCACATTTCTTGCCCCACCCTTACAATTTTATCCCTCAACTTGCCTATCCTCAAGAAAATGTTTCTGACTATAAATCATCTAAAGAGATCACTATAGTAAGGTGTCCAAAGGTAAAACACAGCTCATACTTGAGTGAGATTCTAAACGTGAAGACTGTGACAAATGCCTCAATTTAATTATGTATCATGTTTCATCACTTAATAAAATATTAATGAAAAATGAGTTCATGTCCTAAATTATTGTGTATAATTTTATAATGTATGTTCAAAATGTAATAAATATGTGTATAATAAAACAATAAATTAATGACTTAAATAAAAATAAAATACAAAATCAATAGTAATCATAATATATAATAAACATACATATGTAAGTATATATCATATATTACACATGTATAGAAATAGTTTTTCCATTGCAGGGCCTTCATTCGGGCCCTGGGAACTCTAGCCTGAATTTCTTTTCCTCAAGGACAGTGAGGTTCGCCTTCACCCATGGTGCAAAAGAGTTACTTGGACAGTGAGATCAAATCCCAGCAATGGCAGAAATACTGGCCCCAGTTCCAAGACTGAGACTTAATTTTTTTTTTAATGGAAGCAGGTATGTTTATTCAGTTTCATACTGAATATTAAACAAAAATACAGTGGAGAATTTTGTACAGCTATTCAAACATCCTTCCTTTACCCCTAAAGTGCTTCTCTGAGAACTACATTGTTTCTTTTTTTGTACATTTTTATTGTAAATAGGTTGTGCAGAGGGGTTACAGTTACATGAGCAAGGTAATGAGTATATTTCCTATTGAGTATTGTTGCCTCCTCCTCTGTATTCTCCCTACCATACCTTCTGTCCCATCTCCACAACTACTCCCCCTGCCCTGGTCAGTGACTTATTTTTTTTATTTTTGGCTTGGCACAGGGTTTGAATTTAAGTAGTGACAATGCTGCACCTTGCCACACATTGCTACAGATTTACCAAGACCCTGAGATCAAATCCCAGGCTAGGAAAGAAAATTGGCAGAAATTCCAAACAAGTGAGCTTTATTTTTTTAATTTATTTATTTAATTAATTAATTAATTTTTATTTGTTCTTATTTTTTTGGCCAACCATGGGGCTTGAACTCACGTCGTGGCAACTCTGCCTTAGCTTCGATCACACTAGGCTGGGGTGCAGCATCTGGACCCATATTCGATCCGGGGATCCTAGGACCAGAGGGCTTGCAAGAAGAAAAAAAATGTTAGAAAGCACAAAAAGTGGTGAGCTGCAGAGGGCTGGAGGGTTTTACGATTTTTTTCTTTGCAAGGTGACTATCCTGGGTCTTAATTACCTGGTTGCAAACTGGAGCTGACCTGCCATTGCTGAAAGCTGGCGGGCTATCAGGGAAACCATAGGCTTCCTGTTAACATAGGCTTCTGGTTCAAACCTGTCCTAACACCTACCAATGGCAGGAGATCGCAAGGGACTTGTTCCTACGCATACGAATACCAATTGATAGAGTAGTTCATGCGACAGTTGAGTCTAAAATTGGATGCTGCCCACCCATGTATGGAAATATAGATCCTTGGTTTAATTATGAATTTATGACTATATTGTTCCCCACCCGGGCTCGATCTCAGGTCTAGTGAATGGCTTCGCTCCTTTGTGGCTACAGGCTCTTGTGCTCACCATGACCCTTTCACCAATTGGGTCTGCTAGGCCTTGAGTTAAAATCCCAGCACTGACAAAAGATTCATCCTTATGTCAAAAAGCAATCGTTGCACATGTTTTCCTCTCCTGTGAAAGTCCTGGGTCTCAACAAAGATGGAGAATGCATAGGCAACCCTATAACCATAGGAACAGGTTGTTATCCATGTCATCACAGTTATATCTGTCACCATACTCAGGAAAATACACAATATGAAGTACACCGAATGCAAGATGCTGTCCAAACATATATGTTAATATAGAACCTATGTTTAAATAATGAATTTATGGCTATAGTGGGGGCACCCTGAGGATCAATGTCAGATCCTGGGAATGGCCTAGCTCCTTAGTTGCTCATAGGCTGGTTTGTTCACCTTGACCTACTCACCAATTGGTCCTGCTAGGCCCTGAGACAGATCCCAGCACTACCAACAAGTGGATCATGAAGTAAGAAACTGAGTGTGAAAATTATTTTCCTTTTCTCTCAGAGTCCTGGGTGTTAGGCATGATGGAGAACATGTCTACAAATCTAGATGCTATGTGATAGTATATCATCAATGTAATAAACGGAGTGGGTGTCATTGTAGTAAATAAAATCAATGGTAAATAAATGAATAAAAAAATACAAGGAACAACCACACCAAACATGTATGGACTGAACATCTATAGGTAAGTATACATCCTATCTTTACAATGTAAATAAATAGTATGCTTTCCAGAGCTGGAGCTTGAATTCGGGCCTAATGAACAGACCTGACTTTCTTATCTTCAAGTATGGTAAGATTCCCCTTCATCCACAGTGCTGCAGATGTACCCAGACCCTGAGTTCAAATCCAAAACCGGGCAGAATAAACAGCGCGAATTGCAAGCCAGGGAGCTCATTTATTTTTTATTTTATTTTATTTTATGCTCAGCACGACACTTGAACTCATGTTGTGGCAACTCTGCCTCAGCTTTGATCACTCAAGGCTGGGATGGAGCCAATGGATCCACAGCTGCTCCTGGGATCCTAAACCCCCAGGCCTTGCAGAGAAAAAATGCACAGAAAAATGTTGTGAGATAGCTTTTTATGTTTTCTTCCTTTGCATGGTGACCCTCCTGGGTCTGACTGACACTGTTGCAAAGGGTACTTCACCTTGCATTACTGAAGGCTGGCAGAATACCGGGGAAGCCATAGGCCCACGTGGCAAGGTAGGCCCTGATTTCGAATCCCTGTCCTGACACAACCAATGGCAGGAGATACTAAGAGATTTGTTCCCATCCATAGGAATAACAATGAAATGTTATCAATGTCATGGTTGAATAAGTTGATTGTAAATGATGCTTCTATAAAATTAGCACAATTTTAGGAGGCTGATTGATTTTATGAAGCATTAAAAGAATACTATTACTTACAGGAACACAATAATTTCAAGACACTGATTGATTTCATTAATAGTTTAAGGATGAAAACAATAACAATAATTACATGGAGGCATAATAAATACCCAAGAATTGGTACAAATGTAGTCTATATAAGTGAATAATGGACAGACATCTCTAGCATGCTATAAAGATATATATTTATTAGTATACTTCCATCTGTGTGTCAATCTGTTCTAATTTTGTCAACCCCTGGGGCTCGATCTCAGGTCCTAGGAACTGCCTGTCAGCTCAATTTGCCCCAGGATGGCGTGTTGAAACTCACCCATTCATGAATTTGGCCTTGTAGGCCATGAGTTCAGATGCCAGCACTCCCAAACAATGAATCGTGGAGTAAGAAGCTGATGTTGACACATGTTTTCCTTTACTGTGAATCTTCTGGGTATCAGGTATGAAGTGGAAAACATATGCAGACCTATATACTATGTATTCAATGTAATCAATGTTCTATGTGTCATAATAGTCAATAAAATAAACGGTCAATACATGATTAAAACAAAAAATAAAATGAAAAACTCCACTGAATGCAATATGGAGTCAACATATGTATATAAATATAAATCATATATGTAAATTGTAGGATGTTTTCTAGTGGTGGGGATCAATTTCAGGCCTAAGGAACAGACTTGAATTTCCTGTCTTCAAGGAGGAAATCTTCCCCTTCCCACACAGTGCAACAGGCTTACCCAGACCATGAGTTCCAATCCCAGTCTTGGCAGAAAAAAAGGCACCTTTATAGTATATGAGGTCCAATTCTTCGGTATTTCATTATGCCTCCATTTTATGAATGTGATTGTTTAAATGCTTAATAAAGTGTTAATTAAAATCAATCAGTGTCCTATAATATAATTGTGTATAAATTTTTCATAGAATAACTCAACAACTGCTCATTAATTCATGACATTAATCACATTCCATTGGTAATCATATGGATAGGAATGGATTTCATAGGATCTCCTGCCATTTGGAGGTGGCAGGACCAGGATTCGAACTGTAGGCTCCAGCTCCCACCACTTAAACCCGAGGATAGGGAACTCACAAGTCTGTCCAAGAACATCAGCAAGACCAATGATGAGGCAGGCAGCAGTAGCTCTCAGCAATCCTCCTTGTTACTTACAAGGCTGTGATGGGAGGATCAAAGTCATCCTAAGTACAAAAGTCCTTGAGACCCCTGTCCAAATTCAGTGCCAACTAAGCCAGAAGTAGAGCCGTGTAGCTCTTGTGGTAGAGGGCTAGCCTTGAGCAAAAGCAGCTCATGGGCTGTGCCCAGATCCTGAGTTCAAGGTTTGGGACTGACAACAAACAGACATACACAAGAATCTGTGCAGCCATTGACTAAAGCAGGTCATCCTTTTGTGCCCAACTGAATTGGACATAGTTCCCAGAGAAAGTGGCTGGGGAGTTGCTGTCATCTTGACTCTGCACATGCTGCCTGCATCACAGGATTCTGGCCACAATCCCATTCTTTCATGTTTCTTTCTGACCAATCGAATACAAGAATTGTGGCCATGCCCACATTCCATGCTGCCCTGTACCCCCAGGATTCCCTCGGTTGGTCGTCACCACTACCAGCAGTTGAAGAAGGTAGTGGTGGCTGAGTTGTGAGCAAGAGACTTGAAGCTAATTTGGAGTAGGAAATTGATGTGCCCTCCTGCTTCCCAGCCCCCTCTTTTGCTTCCTCCAAGTCACCATATTTCAAACCTCAGGTGGTGGCAAGCTTCTTGTAAGCTTGCAATCATGACCTGGTCCCGGCCCCTGGTCCTCTGCTCTAGACCTAAGTGTCTGCAATGCCCCCTCCATTGCTGCTCACTCCACCAGGAGCATCAGCCAACAACTCCTCCCAGCAGCACAAGTGAGTGGCCGCCCAGTGGGCCTGCACCCTGCGACACTCGTACTTGGAGATCCCCCCCAGGTCCCAGACTTGCACCTCCATCACACCCAACAGTCCAGCCAGGGCTCTGCCACTAATGCGCCAAAAGGGTAGGGGGTGGGTGTCAACCCGGGGATCCCACCCCCATCCCTAGCGGCCAATGTCCCAGGAAAAGGGCAGATGTAATGATGGGTGAAGACAGGGTGCCACATCGTCCCTGGCCTAGAGCAGTGGAAGCCACAGAGCCATGCACCCTTTTTCTCCCTAGTGGGAACTTGGTGGCTTTAGTCAAAGGTGGGGAGCAGCACCTCCACACCTGCCTTCTCTGGTCTTTTTTTTCTGGGCATGAAGGTTGTTGGATGCATAAGATAGACCCCCCCCCCCCGTTGCTGTGTGAGCCCTTGTCTTCTGTGCTTGGTCATCCTTTCACCTGAAGAGGGTCCCAGAAAAGCCCAGGAGGGAGGTGAAGGGCGCTGGGGGTCAAAGCAGAAGGTGAATATCTGGGAGGAATACCCCAACCCCCCTCACACATACACCCGGCCTGTTCCCCTACCCCTCAGCTGTCAACAGTTCTCACAGGATCATCACCAGCTCTGCCAGCATGTGCTGGTGCTCTTGTTCCATTTGATTTCCTCGTCCTCCCCAAGAATCCACCAATTAGCCCAGGAGCATGTAGGTTAGAAGTAAGTAGTATGTCGATATATGTAGCCCTAGGACTCCATCCATTTCCCCTCACCCCTGGTCAGACACTCCTCTGAGGTCATGACCCTCTGCTAGTTTCCTTTCCCAGGCTCTGAGGAGACACCTGTCTCAGGACTCCTTCACCCAGCAACCTGGCCTAGGGTTTTGGTGAATGTGGAGTCAAGGCTGGTTGTTCCCAAGGGGCAGGATCTGGCTCTGGAGAAAGGGAGAGGCGGGGTGGTGCTGTTTCATTTGAGTGGTGCTCCCCTTGGGTGGGAGCCCCTGGTTCTCCATGCTCCAGCTTGTACATTGTGCCAGATGAGGAACGAACAGAGGCACTTCTCTGAGTCATGTGTGTGTGTGTGTGTGTGTGTGTGTGTGTGTGTGTGTATGTGTGTTTGTGTGTGTGTGTGTGTGTGTGCATTAGAGAGAGAGACAGAGACAGAGAGAGGGGGAGAGAGAGAGAGAGGGAAAGAGAGAGAGATCATCTTTCTACTTGTACATCCTGACAGTGCTCAGGTGAGTGATCAATTGGCAAATTTCAGGTGCTGCATGGATGAGTCTTCTGTCACCAGTCTGGATTTGTGTGTGTGTAGAAGTGGGTTGCAACAAAGATAGTCGGACCCTTTGGTAACTTTTCCTGCTATCTTTGGGGGCTTCATGGCTGAGGTCTAGGGGCCTGGAAGGGTAAGGTGCTTGAAGGGGATTTATCACCATTAAACTACAAGACCAAGGGATTTGTGTGCCCTGGAGCTGTCTACTCCCTTGGGCCTGGTTGGTGGCAGTGGGAGCTTGGGAGGACCTGGGGGTGTGTCCCACAGGGGGTGGTTTCCCAGGGGGACAGATTGTGTAGCCAGAACTTAGTAAGGATGTGCACCCTGCGAGTATGGAGTGCACCAGCATAGGTCAGACTCCGGGTCTTCTCACCATGATGTCTGATGGGTGACGCCAAACCTATATTAAATCTTGATCTGTGGTCTTCAGATCTCAGACTCCTGAGTAGCTAGGATTATAAGCATGAGCATCTGGCACCGGGCCTCGGATTCTTTTTGGTATATTAGGGTTTGAACTCAAGGCCTTATGCTTGCCAGTCAGGTCTTCCACCATGTGAGCAAAGCCTTTCTGTCTTGGGCATTTCCAAGATAGAGACTAAATATATGGTCAGGCTGGGCTGGATCATGATCCTCCTATCTGTGACCGGCATGATCCACCAGGCCTGGTCCTCTGTAGTTGGGATAGTAGGCATGTAGCACCATGTTCAGGCATCGGTTTAGATGGATTATCTCAAACTCTTACTGCACAGCAGCCAATTCTTGACCACAGGCTAAGCCCTGTGTTAGGCCTCAAACATTGGACTGCAGTCTCCTCTTGGGACAATTGTGAGGCAACAAGGGATTTATACAGAGGGATCTCTGGCATAGGGCACAGAGGGAGCGGCCATCAAATATGGTTCTTGGCAATTCTGTGAGCAAATGAAAGGAAGATACCTGGAAAAGGTTCAGGTGGGGCCTGTTATTAATCGTGGAACAGGTGAGGGATTGTGAAACAAAACATAGCTCTCTTTCATCCTTACCTTATCCCCATAAGGAAGGGGATCCTTCCCTGTGTTCAGTTTTGCAGCTGGTGATTCAGAGGCAAGGAGAAGCCAGGTGACATACTCATGATCTCCAGTTCACAAGAAGCTTGGCCTGACTTCTCTGCCATGCTCCCTAGTACAATGAGTGCTATTATTGTCAAGAAGTCCAATTCTTATCAGTCTGGGTCTTGAACTATGGTCCTGGGCGCTGTCCCCAAGCTCCTCAGATCAAGGCTCACACTCTACTACTTAAGCCACAGTGCCACTTCCAGTTTTTTGGTGCTTCTTTGGAGATAAGAGTCTCACAGACTTTCCTGTCCGGGCTGGCTGTGAACCATGATTCTCATATCTCAGCCTCCTGTGTAGTTAGGATTAGAGGTCTGAGCCATGGGCACCCGGCTTAAGTGTACTTCTGACTTTCTCTCTCTCACACACAGGAAATGGTTTAATGCGTGCTGGAGGAAGTGGCCCAGCATCCCCATGTGGCTGGAACCCAAGGTGGCCGTCTCATTCTGGAGGTAGGCTGTGGGTTAGGAGATGTCTTGCTCAGCCTTTTGAACCAGCTCCATGAGGTAAGCCCCTCTGTGCCCTGGCTAGACCATGACGGTTATTCATTGTCCATCCAGCCTTACTGGACTTAGTATTGTTTTGTATGTCATTTTCTACCACCTGGCCAAAATTATGATACATAGTTATAGAATGAAAATGTAATGTCATCTTAAGAAAGTCATTTAGGGCTGGGAATGTGACTTCATGGTGTGGTGATTGCCTAGCATGCATGAGCCCCTGGGTTCAATTCATCACAGAAAAACACTGAAAGTGGTGCTGTCCCCAAGTGGTAGAGTGGTGGCTTTGAGCAAAAAAAAAAAAAAAAAGCTCAGGAATAATTCCCTAGCCCTGAGTTTAAGCTCCCTGGACTATCAAAAACAAAACAAAACAGTTAGTAAATACAAAATACAGAACACATACTTGGAATATATAATTGCTCCTTCCATATGGATACCTGACAACAGTCCCTAATTCATGCATTTTGCCTATATTAGGGTACTGTGTTGAACAAAAATGTTTTGTTCATTAGATCACTGCAGTTAATGGCAGGAATGTACTTAGATGTGAAGTGAAGATGAATTCTGGAAATTCAAAGATTCCAGGCTTTTGAGTGGTCACTGCTAATCACAGAGAAGGCTAGTCTAAGTGAGATTTGGAAATCTTTTTGGTCAGTCATGGCACCAAAAAAGCATAGGCTAATTAACAGTTGTGATAGAAGAGAAGGAATAACTCCAGATGGAATGAATAAATGATAGTAACTAACGTATACCAGAAACTGTTCTAGGGAAATATTTTTGGTTATTGAAGAACTAGCTATCAACTAGGCTTATACCTCATTGCCTTTAACATTCTAAATCTCTTAGGCTACTTCTTAATATCTGTGTGATAAATGTATCTCCTTCTATGCTGTTCTTTCATACCTGATCTCCTTTGCTTTCTAAATATCTCAGTCTTTCTATATTACTCTATGAATATTGCCTAACACTAAATAACACCTACACAGATGGCATAGGATGCTAATGTAAGAGTCCCATAGCTCATGAGTCATTAATATAACCACATGGAAAAATGAGGACATATTTATTCCTACCCCAATTTTTCTGAAAAGCTGCAATGTCATCAAATTTCCATTCTTTGTCTACATAGTGTCATTAAGTACACATAAATGCAAATATGAGCCAGGTGCTGGTAGCTCATGCCTGTAATCCTAGCTACTCAGAAGGATGAGACCAGAGGATTTTGGTTCAAAGCAAGCCTTGTAAGGAAAGTCCATGATACCCTTATCTTCAATTAATCACAGGAAACCCAGAAGTGGTGCTGTAGCTAAAGTGATAGAGTGCTCAACTTGAGATGAAGAGGTGAGGGACAGCGCCCAGGATCAGAGTGAAAGCTCCATGACCAACAAAAAAAGTGCAAATATGACTTTCAGTTTCCCCAAATGGAATGACAAGGTCAATAGTAATCTTCCCAAGCATAAAAAATAATTCCAAAATGATTCAGTACACCTACTTTTGCTGAGTTATTTAAGTTATGGCTTCTTTGCTGGGCATATTCTCTTCTTTTAAAAATTGTCAAATATTAGCTTTATAATAAACTTCATCTAATATTTCTTTTTTCAAAAGAGAAGTCCATACTGTTGATCTCACTTGGCTTTCTTACTGTCTTACTTCAAAGCCAACCCAGACAGAAAAGTCTGTCAAACTCTTATCTATAAATAAACACTAAAAAAGCCTGAAGTGGAGTTTTGGCTCAAGCAGTAGAGTACTATCTTGGAGGATAGGTGGGCAAGAAAGACAACTGTTCAAGGACAGAGTCCAGCCTCTGGGTTCAAGCCCCATAACTCGGACAAACTAAACAAACAAGCAAACAAAAACAACCCCCGATATTTCTTTGGGACTCTCCTTAAAGGAAACTGGTCTGAGAAGAGGCTGCTTGTGTGGATCATACTCACAGGATCCTGCTTTTTTGGAATTCTTATTGCTATGGAGAACTTAGGACCAGACTAAAGGAATTGATAACTGACTCCTGCAAAAAGAGAATCATCTCAGGGGTGAAATATCCATCCATAAGACACTTTTAAACCTCCATGTCTTTGATTCTTTGCAGCAGAACAATTTAAAAACAATGTTATTAGGGGCTGGGAATGTGGTTCAGTGGTAGAGTACTTGCCTTGCATGCATGAAGCCCTGATTTCTCAGTACCACATAAACAGAAAAAGTCAGAAATGGCGCTGTGGTTCAAGTGGTAGAGCACTATCCTTGAGCTGAAGACCTGAGGGAGAGTGCCTAGGCCCAGAGTTAAGGCCACACAATTGGCAAAAACAAATACAAACTAACTAAAAAAACAACAATGTTAATTCCTTTTATTCTATGCTGGCCTTCACATGGCACATTATTATCTTTTGTAATACTCTCAACTAGAAGTTTACAGACAAGTTTATATGAATAAAAAACACACTGGAAAAAGCAAGGGACAGAGTTTCCTTCAAGCCTTGGGATTCTTTACTTGTACAGTAAAAAGGAATGCAGAAGTTAATTTGAACTCTATCATTCCTCTATGTTCAATTCCTCTCCTGGGCTCAGTTTCCACAAAGTCCAGTAACAATCATTGGTGCTTCTTGAGGTCTAAGGAATGTTTTCGGGCTTCATTGAACTAACACAAGGACACTTTTGGGCATGAGGTAACAGGTGTTTCAGAGACAACTTAGTAAAGAGAAAATATAAAATTTATATTGCTTATAAATACATTATCCATGAGTACATTTAGTTCAAACTTCATAATTGCTCTGCAAATTAAGCCAAATTTTAAATGGGAAGAAGGTCCTCAGATCATTCTTTTTTTGAGTATATGTGCTGTACATTATTTCCCTAGTGCACATGAGTTAACAGTAAGAGAAACATTTGCAATAATAGGAGAAAGAGAAGTACTGTGTTTAAGTATAAGGGTTCAATACACTATAGAAGACTACAAATAAGACAACATCGAAACAATAAAGCCAAGTCCAGTATGTAGATTTATGGGAGTGTTACTAAGTGGAACATGAAGTATGAGGCCTTTCCCTTTCTAAATCACGCTTGCTAATCACACAAATTTTTAAAAAGTAGAATGGAAGAATAATTCTGGTTCCAATTCAAGTCAACTATAAGGGCATGGATTTAACTGGAAAAAAAGTCCATCTTGAGAGAGCAGGGATTATAATAGTAATGAACTAGTGGCTAAGATCGCATTTATTTTTCTTTACTTGCATTTTGTTGTTGTTGGTGGTCTTGGCACTTGAACTCTGGGCCTGGGCGCTGTCTCTCTGCTATTCAGCTCAAGGCTACTGTTCTACCACTTGAGCCACAGTGCCACTTCCAGTTTTCTTGTAGTTAATTGGAGAAAAGAGTCTCTTGGACTTTCCTACCTGGGCTGGCTTTGAACCCCAATCCTCACATCTCTCCACCACCTTGCTTAAGATCACATTTCTAACAGTGTACACTCAGCATATGCAATGTGTATGTTCATCTATCTTTCTATGAAATTTTGAGTTAAAAATCTGGACTACAGCTTAGGCTTTTCACTCACAAAAATGTTTGTAGTTTAAAAGTTGATACTTCTGGAGAAATAAAACCTAAAAATATAAAGGAGTCTGGGAAGTTCAGTTTGCATGCAGCCTGGGCCGAACACTCTTTGCCACACTACCAGCCAAAACCTGGATTGGAAGAATGTCTCAGGTGATAGAATACCAGTAATGAGCAAGATCGATGAATAAGAGCTTGAGGCTTTTGCATATATACATACAAACACACACATACACACAGAGGCACTTATATGTGCACACACAAATACATAAATGAAACAACTCTTACAATATTCAGAAAAGTTTTAAAAGAGCAATAGAAATACATCCTGAGTAAGAATTAAGAGATAAATTTTAATATTAGAAAGTCCTCAAGTGAACTTTCTTCAAAAAAGTTTGAGACTATTACATAGGTAGGGACGAGAGATAGTAAGAGAGTCAAGTAATTATTATTAAAAGGATCGAATGAATCAGAGATACCAGCAGTTGCATCTGAAAATGATCATATCCTGTGTCAAATTTAGAAGATCTTTGAAAATAGTACATAAACACTCTGAGCAGTCAGTCTGCTGGATAATATCATTGGAGAAGTTCAGATTTGCTAGTCTATGTCTAGATTAAATAAACCAACAAACCATGGCAAGGCAATGTGATACAAGCCTGGAATTCTAGCACTCAGACTAAGGCAGGAGATTAGAGAGTAGAATTAAATAGCGATACCTTCCCTGGAACAGGTAGTATAATTTTGTCTAATAAAACATACCAAACAACAAGAAACGAATACACAGTTGCAAGTTTGGGCTAATTTTGTCATTATGTTTTGAAAAGTCAACTTTCCTATTGAAATGTAACTCGTGTATAATCTTCAGTTGTGTTTTAAATGCTCTCTTCATTACAGAATATTCCCAGATTCAAAATGGCTCATGATTACCACCCAAAATTTGAAAAAGTAAGTAAGCATCATTCTGTTGGATTCTAAAGAAATGAGGAAGGATTACAAAATCTTAAGTCTAGAGAAATAGCAAAGTTCATCAAGTGCAGGACTTTGTAGATATTTCTAAATTAGAATTTAGAGTTAACATAAATATTTTAGGTTTTTTTTGTAATTTAATATTTTATAGGATACTACAAAATTCTTTTTAAATAGAGGGTTTAATTGACAAATTCACAAATGTTTCTGGCATTCTATTTGCCTAGAATATGCTTTCAAACCAGTTATAATTAGATCTTAGTTAATAGATAATTCCAACAGTTCATGTATAAGATGATAATGTAAATAATCTAGACAGAGTTGCCAACAAATCAATATTAATTTATAAATATAGAAAAAAATGCAATTTTTGAGGGTTTTGTATGACATTGTCTGAAGAAAATAATTGTGTGACATCTTCTTTCTTCTACCTATATGTAACACAGGAAGCAAGTTCCTTAATTACGTGCCTCTGTATACAATGAGAAAAATGCTACATTGGGGATTTGTTTTTGTTTTATTGGTTTGTCCTAGGGCTTGAGATCTGGGCCTGGAAACTGTCTCTGAGCCTGTTTATCCTCAAGGATCGTGCACTACCACTTCAATCTCAGTGCCACTTGTGTCTGACTTTTTCTGAGTTTATTGGAGATTTCAACCATAATCTTCTGACCTTAGCATCCTGAATATCTGTGATAGTTTAAAAAAGTATAAAAATGAATAACATTTGCTAGTGATCTCATCTCAAGAATCTCACTAGGGGAAAAATGATGCAACCCAGTTTATTGTAGTATTCTTTCCAGAACAAGGAGAGCATCACATTATCAGAGGTGTAGTATTTTTCACAATAGAGATAAGCTATTCATGATGTGAATTAAGGGAATTTTAAGGTGCACTTTTTAAGTTGGAAACTATTGGACTAGGATGACTTTATGGCATAAATCCTGGGATTGATGGTCATAGAAATAATAGCTTACTCTGATAAAATGTGCTTACTCTTGAAGAATTAATTACAGAGGCTTCATAATTTTTTCCTCTACCAGAATGTGGCTATTTTTCTGTTGACTTCTCAATTTGTAACACTCCATTGGAAACTGCATCTATTGCAAAATTACATAACATGCAAACAGGTACTGTTTTGAATCTCTCAGATATGGAATGTTCAGAATTTGAAAATGAGTACTTATTAGTCATAGGAGTTTTGAGGAACACATATATTCTGTCCTCATAACAACTTATTTACTTTTAAAAGTTATGGGTTTCCATAGAATTAAACTGTTTTCGGTTTTAGTATGAGAAAGTACTAAATTTATTCTTTTTTCAAAATATTGGCAAGTTTATTGTGAAAATATTGTCTAGTTGGATAACATTCAAGTTGATGACTCTCTGATAAAAAAGGAGTAATCGATTCAAATTAGATGCCAAATAGTATTGATTTTTAAAAAGTTGCTACATGAAATACAGAATAATATTTACTATACAATACAGTGAAATTATATTTTATGCAGCTTATTTTTTAATTTAATTTTATTGTCAAATTGATGTACAATGGGGTTACAGTAATTGTGAGGTAGTGAATACATAACTTTTCAAACTTGTTACCCCCTTTCATTTTTCTCAGTTTTCTTTCACCTCAATACTCCTCACAAGTTGTAATGTACATTTCCAACATATTGTCTTGTGAGTAATGCTATTGCATTGTCTTGCTCTTTGTCCTTTGTGTCGCCATTTTGTTGTTCCTGTTCCCTTCCCTAGTTAAGGTAAATGTATACACAATACACAGGCTACCAAAATCAAATAGAGCCGGGGACAAACCATAGGGGGAAAACCCCAAAGAAAATAGAAATCATATAGTACATTAAAAACAACTGCAAAAAAAATCTCTGTATTCATATCTTGGAGTTCATTTTGCTCAGCATCAGCTTATATGTTCATATATACACATAAAACCACTGGAAAATAATAGTTGCTTGGACACTATATCATGTGAACAACATGTTACAGTTTTTGATGTTAAAGGTTGAATTAGGATTGGGGAAAACGTGATTTTGATAAAGGAATTTCAAAAGAGTTTAAAAATTATGTCAGGCATATTTTAAGTGTTCAAACTTTTTAACAACTTAGCCTATTAAGAAAATTGCCTGGGAAAATAGGCTTTCATCCAAAGAAACTATGGAGACTTAGTTGAGAGGGAGAAAAGTGGGTAAAAATTTAGCTCATTTTCACACTAAACAAACTTCAGAAACCTTACTGTAAATCCTGTAGGTTCCCTTGAGAATTGTCCTTACCCAGGAAATATACTCTCACTGTGTGAAATTCAAAGTTCTTAAAAAAACTTAGACATCAAAATTTGTGAATTGAACTTTAATTACCAAAATTATTCTTTGAAAAAGATAATTTGAGTCAAAATATTTAGGCAGAAAGTGCCCTCCAAAATGAAAGAAGGTATTGGGTTCACACTTTTCTGTTTGTAACACTTTCCCCAATGTCTTTGCACGTGAAGCACTGAAACACAGAAAAAAAATCTGATTGGATACTCCAATGATTACACATTTATAAGCAGCTCACAAAAATAATATCCTTATCAACATGAGGTAGTGAAGACTTCTCATTACATAAGCCAAAAAGTTTGGGATCAGAAAAGAATTGAGAAAATTGAAAGGGTAAGCAAACAATGTTCTTACAAGCCCTATCTAAGCATATTGACTTCAGCAGTGGAGGGAGGCCAGAAATTTTGATATAGATTGTCTTAATATTTTTGCTACCTAAAGTGATGTTACAGAGCCTATATGGCTCACTACAATGCAGAATAGACTGAATGAAGACAGGAAAATAAATTCTGTGTTCAAATGAGGCAACTTCAAAGAGTTTTAAAAGAGAAAGAATGAAGATATAGCGGGGCAGGGTGAGGAGGAGATCTTTTAGTCTTTCAGCTTCACTGGACTTGAGGCCAAGAAACTGTGCTTAATTGGAAATTAGGCAAGAGCTAAGAGGAGGACATAGATTTAGGACATAGAAGCATTGTCCTTTGTAACAGACACTGTCACCCAAGGTATGGATCATTTAACTCTATTATTTTCCATACATCTTGCTGAGCAAATGCAAGACCAAGAGAAAAATAATCTATTGAAATAATTTTGCAAAGAATAACTTCACTGATCCTGATATGGTATGTAAGGAGAGACCTAAGAGAGAACATAAAAGTGGAGTATACTTTGGTTTCCTGTAAGCATCTTCTTAGCAAAATATATCTTTGAGGTTAGAAGTGATTGAACCAAAAAGTAGATGGAGTACTTATTTTTGTGGCACTTTAGACACAAGAAGACTTTCAATGTAAAAGAAAAAAAGTATAGCTAAATATTTGTGATCACAGCTTCTTGGACCGGTTGTTTGGAGACAAAGTTTTACATTAGAATTTGTCCTCATTAACATAGACCTTGGGTTTTTGTGGCAACCAAATGCAAAGGTGAAGTTTAATGGGCTCTTTTAGACAAATAAACAGCATGGTAGAAAAAATGGCAAATAATATTTAGTAAATTAGTTTGGTTAATTACTTTGCCAGAACAAAGAATGAAAGATATAATTCAAAATCACTTGACTTACATTCCTCAATACAATAAAGGCTTTATATGACAAACCTACAGCCAGCATTATACTCAATGGTGAAAAACTAAAGCCATTTCCTCTTAACTCAGGAACAAGACAAGGATGCCCACTCTCTCCACTTCTCTTCAATCTAATACTAGAATGCCTAGCTACAGCAATAAGACAAGATGCAGACATAAAGGGGATCCAAATAGGGAAAAAGAAATAAAACTCTCCTTCTTTGCAGATGACATGATCTTGTATTTAAAGAATCCCATAGACTCCACTCCCAAATTACTCAAGCTGATTCAAAACTTTGACAAAGTAGCAGGGTATAAAATTAACCCCCCAAAATCAATGGCTTTTCTCTATGCCAACAATGAGAAAAGTGTGTCTGAAATTAGGAAAGCAACTCCATTTGTAATAGCCCCACAAAAAATAAAATACCTAGGAATTAACTTAACTAAAGAAGTGAAGGACCTCTATGATGAAAACTTTAAAATCTTGAAAAAGGAAATCAACACAGAACTTAAAAAATGGCAAAACCTCCCATGCTCCTGGATTGGAAAGGTTAACATCGTGAAAATGGCAATACTTCCCAAGGCTATCTACAAATTCAACGCAATACCTATCAAAATTCCAACCTCATTCTTCAAGGAAATAGAAGAGGCAATCCAAAAATTCATATGGAACAATAAAAGAGCCCAAATAGCAAAAACGCTCCTCAAAGGAAAGAACACTGCTGGAGGAATATCAATACCAAATTTCAAACTCTACTATAAAGCCATAGTAATCAAAACAGCTTGGTATTAGCATAAGAACAGACCTCAGGACCAATGGAATAGAATTGAAAACCCAGAAATAAACCTACAGACCTATAGCCATCTAATCTTCGATAAGGGAGCTAAAATAATAGAATAGAAGAAAGACCGCCTCTTCAGTAAATGGTGCTGGCAAAATTGGTTAACTACATGTAGAAAACTAAAGCTAGATCCTTACATATCACCCTGCACCGGAATCAACTCCAAATGGATCAAAGACCTTGAACTCAAAGCAGACACTGAAAATATTACAGGATGGAATAGGAGAAACCCTATGTCTCCTTGGCTCAGGCCGAAATTTTCTGAATAGAGACCCGGAAACACAACAAATCAAAGAAAGGTTGGACAAATGGGATTGCATAAAGTTGCAGATCTTCTGCAGGGCAAATGATATAGCTAGCAAGATCAATAGAAAGCCTACGGATTGGGAGAAGATCTTTAATAGCCATACAACGGACAAGGGTCTCATATCTAAAATATACTTGGAACTCAAAAAATTATATCCCCCAACAACAAATCCTCAAAGAAACAACTGCCCAATAAATAAGTAGGCGAAAGGCTTAAAGAGAAACTTCTCTGAAGAAGAAAGAAGGATGGCCAATAGACACATGAAGAAAGGTTCAACATCCCTAGCCATAAAAGAAATGCAAATCAAAACAGCATTGAGATAACACCTCATTCCAGTTAGAACGGCAAAAATCAAGAACTCTAACAACAAAAGATGCTGGAGGGGATGTGGACAGAAAGGAACCTTACTTCATTGTTGGTGGGAATGTAAACTTGTTCAACCACTTTGGAAAGCAGTATGGAGGTTCCTCAAAAGACTTCACATAGAACTCCCCTATGACCCACCAATCCCACTTTTGGGCATTTACCCAAATGTTTACAAACAAGACCACACTAAAGCTACCAGCACAACTATGTTTATTGCAGCATTATTTACCATAGCTAAGATATGGAACCAACCCAGATGCCCCTCAGTAGATGAATGGATCAAGAAAATGTGGTATATATACACAATGGAATTCTATGCCTCCATCAGAAAGAATGACATTGCCCCATTTGTTAGGAAATGGAAAAACTTGGAAAAAATTATATTAAGTGAAGTAAGCCAGGCCCAGAGAAACATAGGTCCCATGGTTTCCCTTATTTGCAATATCTAGTATATGTATGATTCAAGCGGAAAAGGTCATATAATGTGATGTCAGGAAAATGAACCCTTAGATATGTATTTTAATGTTTTTTTCTTTCATGCATATGTTTCTAAGGTATTTATGCGATTATCTCTTTGTTGCTTTGTGTATCCCTCCCCCACAGTATAACCCCTGCTTTCTCTATATTTGATGTCAGTATAACTTGTGGAGGACATGGGGAAAAACCAGTTGTTTAAGGAAACAGGTGGACCTGTTGCAACAATGAGAAGTACAAGTTGTCATGTCCAAAACGAGCTTTACAATGTCGGTGCGGGGCGGGGGGAACGGGGAGGAAGGAGAAGGATTGGGATTGGGGGGGAGGGGGAAGGCTGGGAAGGGATGTGAAGGGTAAACAAAGGAGGAGGCTGCAATGCTTGGTAAGAAATATATGCATTATCCTACCCATGTAATTGTAACCCCTCTGTACAGTATGTCAAAATAAAATAAAATTAAATTAAATTAAAAAAGAAAAAGAAAAAACAAAAGAAATCACTTGCCTTAAAAGTTTGACGAAAGAGTATTTAAGAGAGATGAAAGAAAACATAGAGGACGTTTCTGTCTCCAGTGGAGTAATGGGTTCTTGATATTGTTTCTCCCATTCTATCTTCACTAGCTATAAAGTGTGGCTGAGGACTGGATTATCCATTGCAGACAAAGAGAACTCACAGAAGAAAATATTTGCAGCAGATATAGGTGATTCATATCCTTAGACAATCTATTTAAATCTGTTCAAAATTCTCTGCTACCCAAAACTGCCCTCTTTGAACAGCTTTGTTTGCTTTCCCAAGACTACCTTTCATTAACTATTTAAAATTTTGAGTGGTCACATTCATCCTTTCTAGAGATTGCTGTTTGGTTGTGATTTTTGAGTGTTTTTGTTTTTTGTTGTGTTTTTTAACTAATTTTCAAAAGGTTTTGCAAGTGTATTACAATAAATATGTCCATCTAATTGTCCAATTCTCCTGGATCAGAGTGACTCCTTCTGTTATTCTCAACCAAACCCTTCTCCAAGATTTATTTCAGATTTACCACGTCCTTTATCACATGTGTACATTGAGTATTCTAGCTGTACTTGTCCCTTGTTCCATTTGTCATTCATTCTATGTCTTTACTATTATTCCTCTCTGGTTTCAACTTCCTGATAGTCATTCTGGTAAACTGTCTGTTAATATTTTGAAAGGTTTAAATACATTCCATGGAGTTTCAATCCTGAATATACTTGAACTGATGTCAGCTTATATTTCCATAATTTATTCATCTGAAATAACAATTTGCAAGACTGGAGACGTGAAGGACCTAGACATGATTTTATTCTCATCCATTTGGAAGATTAATCTTTATTCAACAAGAAAGTTTAAATATGGCTTAGAATATATTCATAACTACAAAATTTTATAAATGGCTTTGTTAAAAGGTTTGTGATTATTTTATTTTACATGGGATAATATTTTCTACTACCTATAAGTTTTGGAAAAAGAAGAAAACCATGATTTACTACTATAGAGGAATATGATAGAAATAGAAGACAGATTTTATGTTTGTCACATCTCTGATGAGTACCCATATTCATGACTTTAAGTCATATTTCTTACTATGTTAGACAGATAGGGAAAACATAAAACAACATATGATAAAGCATCTATTTGTGACTTTTTAAAATGTACCTTATTAAGTGATAAAACTTACTATATTAGCTAGTGTTTGGGTTTGGATTATGGAAGGTTGTTCTATTTGACACATTTCTGGAAGGCACCTACTGAACAACACAAATGGTGGGTGGTACTATTTCTGCACTTTAATGAATGGTTGAAACTGCTTGGCATTAGTGCTGGAGAAATTAATCAACTCTATTGTAACTTGCACCCTAAACTTGAAAAATTTGTAATGTCACTATCGTCTACGTGTCAAATGTTATTTTGGTGAATGTGATTTTTAAAATATTATTTGAAAAGGAATCTGTTTTCAGGAGATTAAATGTAGGTTGTCATTTGTTTGTGAATGATAACATTTTTATACAACAGAACCAAGTTTTACTGAAGTACCAGTATTTTGAAGCATTAACGATCTTCTCAATTAATGTTTTTGTGAATTATATTTGACCTGAAGTCAAGTTTTCCTAGCCTTGGTAGACCAATTATGGATCTATCGTTCAGGAACTGTTTTTTTGGCCTACTTATGCTGGACTAAATCTTTCAGTAATCATTAGAAGAGGGGTATTAAAAATAATTTTGTGACATTTGTGATCTTGGTCACACATATGGTCTGTTCATTTTTTTGAAAGTTTGAATTGCTGTACTTTCTGTTAGATTTTGTGATCTCATCTTGCATTTTAAGTTGCATTGCATTTCACAATTGCATACTGCTAATTCTGGTGTCGTAAGGAATTGAGATGTATTTTCAATTACTTTCTGTTGACATGTTTCATGAGTCTAGGTGTGATATCTTGCCCTTGTTATCTGATGAAGCAGATAACTGGGACCTGGGATCCTAGTACCCATGGGTCCTGCAGAAGAGTAATACCTTTTAGATATCATATCAGAAAAATTGGGTATAATCATTGGGAAGGCTTCCGAAATTGGAGAAAAATATTTTGGCATCAGTGAATTAAAACAATAAACAGATCAGCAGGGTAAAGTCCCTTAAAGATTAGAGGAAAACAATAATTTTTTTTTACAATGTGAATTCAGAAGACCAAGAACACTCAGAAGGTATCAAAAGTTTATACCGAAGACATTGAATTGATGCTTTTTATATTCTAATGTACATTCTAAACCTTATTATTTATATTCCAATCTATTTATATGTCAAATTATCAATTAATTCTAGTAAGTTTCACTGTGTGAAATAAAATATTAGCACGTATAAAGATAAAATATATAACTATATATAATGTAAGAAAAAGGCACATGTTTTGCAATGTACTGTTGTGGTTGGGGCATCAAAAGCAACTGTGTTTTAAAGTATTGCTCCATTATTTCTACCTCAGTGTTTGGCAGAGTTGGACCTAAAGCTTTACCATTTGTAGATTTACATCCTAGAGGCAAGAGGAAACACTGTGATAAACATCACCAATTTAAGGCCTAATATCAAGGAGAAACATATAGACTTTTCTTGTAACTATGAAAATATTTGGTGAAAGAAAGGCAGTCGTGTAAATTCCTGCCTGGTTGGATGGTAGACTGGCCAGGACATTAGGTAATCATGCATGTGAAAACTTTTTCATCTTCTTGGCTTTAGCTACTTTTGAAATATTAGGTATAAGAAACAATTATATTTTGATAAAATACCTTCTAGTCTAAATGATTCTGTCTTAATTGTTCATCTCTCCATGATCCTTTTTAACTAAGATTAGTTTTGTTCCAGTAAGACAATCTATGCTGTCAGAGTAAGATATTCTGGTTGGTCTGTTGCTATATGAAAGAAGAGTAAATGGTCAGGTAGACATTTGTGCCAGTACGACCTCATTTAGGAAATTTTAAGCCCAGAAGTTTAGAAGTAACTATTAAGCAAGGCTTGCTTTGAATCCATTAGCTCCACAAAGCTAACTCAGTTGATAAATAAGTACTTGAAAAGCTATCACCTTTGGACCTAGCTATAAAGGCTTCAAAGTATGATCAAATTTAAAATGAAAAAAACTTGAAATTGTCATTGACAAAAAATTGCAAATGTGAGCAATCGACCAAACAATATGTTTTTTCCAATATACACAGAATTTTAGAGAATTAAGATCAATAGCATTTTTAGGAACAATAAGGTTTCCTGGTTACAAACAGTCAACCAAGGATATATGCCTGTATAAAGATTGCATCATTAACTACTTAAATTTACAGGATACTACATGCTTCAGCAGAACGTTTACCCAAATTACAACAATATAGAGATTATCATGGCATTTGCAAAAGGATGATATGAAAATTTGTGAAGAATTCAATATTTTTCATTCTTCAGAAGCAAGAAATGAAAAACAGTTATTAAAAAATTGATTACAAAAATACAAGTTGTTATGTCAAAAATGAACTTTACAACTTTGGTGCGGGGTGGGGGTAGTGGGGAGGATTGAGTGGGGGGGCAGGGGGAGGATGGGAAGGGATGGGAAGCGGAAACAAAGGAGGAGGCTACAATGCTTGATAAGAAATTTACTCATTATCTTGCCCATGTAATTGTAACCCCTCGGTACAGTATTTTCACAATAAAAAATACAAATGTAACAACACATATAATTCATTGAACTGAAAGTTAATTTGACATCAGTGTATTAAATCCTCACCTTAGAAAGGCCTTTATATAGCATAATCTTTACAAAACTGTTGAAAGTAGATAACATTGTCATTTTATCCCAAAGAAATAAAATACTATAAGGACCTAGGTAAAAAAGGAATCTTAAACTTTTTCTATATGGAATGCTATCTGAAATAACACATTTATTAATGAACCTATATAATATAGAACAATGTAGAATTCAAAGTATTATATCTAGGAGAGAATGAAATAGATTATGGACATTATACAAACAAAATACAGATTATTTTAAAATATAATTTTTTCAGACAAGCACCAGAAATATTTTTAGTTTCTGTACTACTCATTTCAACAGATAAGTTAAAATGATTTCTGATTTAAAAAATCACAAACTCTGCAGAAATCATTAGAGATGTATACAAACAACTCTTGAATACAATTTGACATCAAAGTCAGGCAATTCACTTGAAGAATACCATTGAATCCATGAACTTTTAAAGTAAGATATTGCCGTTGCTTTGTATTGTGAAAATATTTTGTACAGACACAAAGATGGATTGGCATTTTTGAAAATTAAGAAACTTAACCAAACCATTATGACTTAGGAGAACAATTTTTATAAATTTTTAAAACAAAAAAACAACAAATTCTGGGACAGAACCAGGCCCTGAATTCAAGGCTAGTATTAGCACAAAACAAATGAATTAATTAATTAATTAACATAAATTAAGTGGTCACATGTGGCGAGGCAAGTAAAATGTAACACCCATGGTGACTGGATTGTGTATTATTTTGTAATAAGGCAAATTAACGTTTGTCCAAATCACTAATATTTTATTTGTACTTTTTTGTACTAAACCCTGAATTTAGCATGCATATATATGTGTGTACATGTGCACACATGTGTGTATGTGTATATGTGTGAGTGTGCTGTTGCAATGTTGCTTGCCAATGTGGAAAGGGTGAGGCTGAAAAGAGCTAACAGTGTTGCAATGTTTTTATTTATCAGTGTTCTGTCATGTCATTTCTATGGAGTCACTCTTCTGTACATTTTATTTGTCAAATAATAACATCATCATAATCAAAGCATACACAACATTAAATTAGATAAAAGAGACCAATTTCAGCTCTTGTTATATGTCAGGTAAGAAGATGCAGATATAATTAGGTAGTAAGTTATTGCTGTAAGATGACTGTCAGTACAAAACATGTATTTGACCTCTTAAATTGATTAAACTTTTAAGATATACTCATGGAGTGAGTTTGACCTACTTGACCAAACAGGTATTACTCTCTGTTTATTCCTGTGAAACACAAGGTGGATAAACTCTTTCCAGATTTCTGTTGAAAATAACTTTCTTTGTAACATCATATCTATTCTCACTAAGATAATCAACCCTGTATTTTTTAGGTTTGAATATCCCATCATATTGACTGAAAACAGTATTGTGGATATGCTTGTTATATATACCTTTCAAAAACAAACATACAAAAAGCCTGTGTCACCTCCAGATTGTGGATGCATTTGAACTTGTTTTGTACATGCAATTAGATCTTCACTAATGGTTCTTTTGTGGGAGTAACTATCCCAAATTTAACAAATAAGGCTTTTCGAATATCTTTTCCAATATACATAACAACCCAGAGCTAGTTTTGCAATTTCTGAAAAGCCTTTGAATATTTTAGTATTATTTCAGTTCATTGACTATAGAGCTAAAGACTATTCTGAACTAAATATTTTTAAGTTCTGAAGATGTAAGTGGGTATATAGGCTTTTTTAATCTATCATTTTATGAAAACCCAGTTTTTATGAAAGTAAATAAAATAGAATAAAGTGGTTTGGTGAGCTAATTATTAGTATAATTTTGTTTTCTAGTAATAGTTTTTTGAATGTAGATGATGCAGTTTAATTATTACCTTTGTGGCTCTGTACTTCAGTTAGTTTCACACTCTTTATAATTATAAGAGTGAATTTGTAGAAAAATAAAGGTATTTGAAAATGATTAGTATTAATCTTGTGTTTTGTGTCCTACTCCCAAGAAAATGAGTTGTTTTCAAGTGTTAATATTTTATGATTGAATCTTCAGTATCACAAGAAATTTTGAAAAACGTGCAGTAGTATTGATATCTTTTTAAACCAATTGTATTCACAAGTTGGAGAGTCTTTAATTGATGCTTAGGTCTTGGTGTCTATGATTTTTAACCTCTCGTTCCTAACATTAATGATAGGTAAGACTGTATTTTTGGGTATATGAAAGGTAAAATATTTATCTGGGGTCAAAGGTGATTTTTATATTAGTTTTGCTTTAATAGCATTTTAATGTAATACATTTCTCTCAAAATGTTGGGTATAAAAAGCAATCAAAATACTTCTAATGGTAAACAACTTATGTGAGCTACAATGTGGAAATGATTGGTCTATAGACCGGCAGTCTGTTTCCATCAGGAATTGGGAAGGTTATTCTTTCAGTATGACTGTGTTAAACAGAGATGAGGGTCTCCAGGCAATGCAGTGTTGTCATGGGATAGAATATGATTTCTAAAATTTTGAGCTAGAAATCAAGAATGTTATAGTTTAGCAGTTCCTTTCACCAGGGAGGTATAAATTGATTATGAACTTGGAGTTTTTATATTACAGTTACCTATTTCCTTTTTTTTCTTTTTGTTTTTTTTTTTTTGGTTGGTTGTGGCGCTTGACTCTGGACTTGGGTACTGTCCCTGTGTTCTTCCGCTCAAGTTGATCACTGTACCACTTCAGCAACAGTGCCACTTCTGGTTTACTAGCTGTTCATTATAGACAAGAATCTCTCAGAATATCCTGCCTGGGCTGGCTTTGAACTGCAGTCCTCAGATCTCAGCCTCCTGAGTAGTTAGGGTTACAGATGGAGCCACCGGCATCCCGCTTAGTTTCCTATTTTCTAACAAAGATAAAGTGAAATATTATTAGAATGTGGACAATAATTCTGGGAAATTTTCCTAGAATTAGTGGACTAAGTGCTGGTATTTTAGCCATAAATTAGAATGAAGTTATTTGATACGGTGGGAATGGGGCACAGGCTAAGATTTACCATTTGTGCAATGTTGTACTAATAATTCCAGCTCTGAAGACTTCGATATCATCATCTGAGAATTAGAAATGGAAGTAGTTCTACTTTATGGGATTATTGTGAGGATCAAATTAGATACCATATGTAACATACTTGGAAAAACAATCAGGATTTGATCATTTCTCCCTGTTATTTGATTATGTGATGAATTCTAACATTTTCACTGTGATTTTTATATTGTGTTTCTTTAGGATATGCAATGTGATGTATTGACATTCATTTTGTTGGTCACTTTTATGTCATTTTGAGGAAAAAACTTCAAAGAAAATTTCTGAGAAGGAAACTATTATTTTGACTCGTGGTTTAAGAAAACACAGTTTAAGATTCAAATGTCTCCATTGTTTTTTTTTTTTTTGGGGGGGGGGGGGGTCCGGTCGTGGGTCCAGAACGCTGGGCCTGGGAGCTGTCCCTCAGCTCTTCAGCTCAAGGCTAGCTCTCTACCACTTGAACCACAGCGCCACTTCTGGCTTTTTACTTTTTGCTTATGTGGTGCTGAGGAATCGAACCTAGGGCCTCAGGCATGCAAGGCAAGTTCTCTACCACTGAGCCACCTTCCCAGCCGTGTTTCTATTGTTTTTAGTTATATTTTTATTAAATAGTTGTATGAAGGAATTTCTATTCAACAATTCAGTTTATAAGTACAATGGATCTTTACATAACTTTCCCACACCCTTCCAAACCTCACCCCACTTTCATTTCTTCTAGTTTCTGCATTGAATATTATACCTTCCCTCGCTTCATCCATAACTCTCTTTATTCCTTCCCTTTGACTTTCTCATATCTGCCAAATGATAGCTTCTTGGTATTCATTTTGTTGGAATAAAAGTTCAATTTTATAAGAAATTTCGCCTTTTAAATACTCTTCTGCAATACTATTGTGTAAATTTGCATAAAGTCCTATGTTCCAAATACGCGACAGAACATGGGTCCTTTGTGTGTCTGGCTCTGACTTAGTTTACTTAACATATTTTTAGATCTATCTATTTCTTTGCAAATTATGTAACAGTCTTCATAATGGATGGGTGCAATCCAATTGTGTATATGTGCCCCACTTTCTCCAACCATTCCTCCACCATAAGGCATCTAGGCTGTTTTCATAACTTGGCTACAGTAAATAGTGCAGCAGTGAACATGATTGTGAAAGTGATTTTACTGTATCTTTTGGAAGAATTCGTCACTATCTTTCTGGGAGCAATCCTCTAGGCAATTTTCCAGAATAAGCACATCCGTCCTTTCTTCACCATCACAACTTTTTGCAAGTCCTCAAAAACACACTACACCCTACAGGTCTCAATAAGCTAAAACCACACTGTGCAATGCATTTTTTTCATTATTGTACAATAATTTAGTGAGAACCTTCTATGTACTTTTCTAATTTGGGAATGAGGGACATGACAATAGAGGAAAAGTAAGAGAAATTCAATTTAATTAGCTATTATAATATTTAAAAACATTTTCAGCTCTAACTCATAGGCTCACTTACTATTATTTTAATCATTTTTTGATTACTTCATCAATCCCCTAAATTATAACAGGTGCATTAAATACAAAAGCAAAAATTGTGGTTTGATTTTGACACTCATGTGTGAGGATGCACAATAAGGGCAAATAGAGAGATTGGAATTAATACCCATTATCCATTTTGTTAAATTAAGATGGTTTTCCTAAACTGATTCTCACAATTCATATTCCATTCAACAACAAGAAACATGTGACAATTCCCTTTGTTTTCCTCCATAATAACTTTTGTTTCCATTTTATTTTACAACAAAGGTTGATTTTTCATAAATCTACTGTAGATACAAAGATACGTTAAAATATTTCTATCTGTATGCATTGATATATACATACACACATCTATTACACAGGTTGTAATGATAATTTATAATTTCTGTAACTGTATGATTTACTAAATTATTTAAAAAATAGACAGCTTATGCCTAGAATCCTGGTTACTCAGGAGGATGAGATCTGACGATCATGATTTGAAGCCATCTTGGGCAAGAAAGTCCATGAGCCTATTATCTCCAAACAATGAAGAGAAAATCAGAATTGGAACTGCGGGTCAAAGTAGTAGAGTGGTAGCCTTGAGAGAATAAGGTCAGGGACATCACACAGAGTCTTAGTTCAAGAACTATAATCTAGCCAAAAATCTAATTTACACCTGTGTAAGTAGAGTATTTCCATCACCCAAATGCACATCCATGCTCATTTGCAAGATAACTCTGTTATGTCTGGAGTACCACACAACATTATAGCTTAAGTAGAATGGATCACAACATGGGTTCACTCTATCTCTCTCATGGGTTTTTTCTCCACTGAAATACTCAAATCTTACAATCATTCCAACTATTTAAAGTCATAGCTTTTTTCTTCAATAACCATAATATATTTTGCATTGAGTGTCTTGTGTCTCCTAAATGGGTGTTCTTGCCACTTTGTCATGCCCCCAGCCCTAAATTATTCTGATTATTTTTCAAATAGAATCAGGCTTCCTTCTTGTGTATGATCTTGGGCTCAGTCCACTTTATGTTATTCTTCCTGGAATTTAGAATAACAGGTGCATGGCATTGTGTACAGATCATTCTGTCCAGTCTAAGTTTTAACCACTGTCTTCACAACAGTAGACTCCCATGTAGTCAGGATTTTCAAAAGCTTATCATAGCTGATTTTTTTAAATCTTTACATTTCTTGCAGGTTTTTGAGTACTGAATTAATTTGTGTTTTCTTGGGTTGTTTATTTCATTTGAATGTATGTGTTGAGTTGTTCCAAATTTTCCTTTTGTTTCTTTCACTCACGTTCTTACCTAAGTGCTGAGAAACCAATTCTTCTTTCTCAAGATAGTCAAGGTCAACATTATTTATTCCAAAGCAATTTCAGTAATATTTAAACACCTTCATACCTATGAATGTTACATGAATGCTAAATGCTGAAAAGGGTCTTTTTATTTTCACAGCAGTCTTTGGCATACAGAGACAGATCATGAAATATACGAAGATAATAAAACTACAGATGCTTGCCAGGAGGAGAAAAACCTATTATGAATTGTTTGACAGAGGCTTCCCTTCTCGTGAAAGAAATAAGCTGTTCGCTGCAGAATTTCACAAAATCATATAGCTAGGAAGAACCTAAACAATAATCTAATACTACAGAGTTGAGGGAGATGAATTGCCCTCCTGAATAATTGCAAAAAGAGAATAGACTTTAGAGAAACATGATGAGTTGATGTAAATAGCTGCTTAGCTGATTTTGTTAATTTGTGAACTAATACATGGCAAAAGGATACAACAAGATAAAAAATTAAAGAAGGTCGCATTGAAATACTCATTGGTGTGTTTGTGTGTTCATGCGCACGTGTGTATGCACACGCACATATGCAGGTGCTCATGCATGTATTCATCATTCCTGAAGCTTGATAGTGCCTGGTCACTATCCCCAAGCTTCTGTGCCCAAGGATAGTGGTTTACCACTCGAGCCATTACTCCATTGCGATTTTTTGGAGATAATCACATGTATTTTCATGATTGGACTGGCTTTGAACAGTGGTCTTCAGATCTCAGCCTCCTGAGTAGCTAGCTAAGCTGATTCAGCCTCTGAGTAGCTAGTTAAAATTCTGATTGTCCTTTATGCTTCACTTCTCTTTTATTCTTTTCCTGAGGTAATCACAAGCCTAACTCATATATATGTCTAGGAGCTTTAAAAATATTGTTACTATTTGGCACCAGGGGATCCCATCTCTAATCTTAACTACTGAGGAGGCTTGAGAACAGAACCCAAGCCAAAAGTTTAGTGGACTTCCTTCTCAATGTATAGCTGGGTGACTGGATCATTTCAAGCATCCTGCACTATCTAGAGGCTAAGATTGGAAGGACTGCAGAATTCAGGCCAGCCAAGGAAGGCAGCTAGACAAATTAGTGTGCAACTCTGATGCCATGGATGATGGAAGGCTAAAAGGACAGATCGGGTGCATGTTCTTGTGGAAAGGGAACCCCTATTCTAAAATTAACCACTGATATGACACCAGCCTAGCAAGAACAATACTCCAAGTTGAAATCCCCACAATTACCCACAACCAAAATAGGTAAATACATTAACATCCCAAAACTTAGTTCAATCTGTTCTTTGGTTTACTATGATCTTTATCTGATTATCATATGATGTGACAAAATAGTTTCTTCATTATCTTAAGATAAATTTAAAAGACCTAGAAAATTCTTTCTCACTTATTAACTGCAAATGGCAATTCGTCTCATTTCTCACATATTTGACTACCACTATAAATTCAACTTATGATTTTAATTAATAGTAATATATTCTGATTTATTATTTTACTTTGTAACATTTATAATCTTTTTGCTTCTCTGCTGAAGTTTAAGTATTTAAATAGTATCATCAAAGTATATTCCTTGGGTACTTAGGGCAGCTTTTTACAAAGTTTTTAAACAATGGCTTCTAAGAATTCTTAATTGGTATATTATTTAGTTTATTTTTAATTTTAATTTAATTTTATTGTAAAGATAATGTACGAAGGGGTTATAGTTACATAAGTAAGGTAATGAGTATATTTTTCAATGGAACGAACATTGTTATCCCCTCCATCGATTTTCTTGTACAGAAAAAAAAAAGAAATACTGATGCTTTAGCTGTTGCTATTGATCAATGGGTATTTTTGCTTTCTTTGTTCATGCATTTTTTATTATAAAATTGATATACAGAGGGTTTACAGTTACGTAAGTCAACTAAAGAATGCATTTCATTTTATTTTCTAAATTTCAAATTTTGAACTTAATTATTTTCTTTTGTTTCTTTAGAGTAATTCTTTTTTCACAGTCATCGTATTAGTTAATTTAATTTTGCATGAGTTTTACACATGTAAATTATTTAGACGCATATTTTGCTTTTAAAATATTTAACATGAATATTTAACAATTATTTTCTTAATTTTTATATGGTTGGTGAATTTAAATAAATTTAGTTTCTTGTAGTTCTAAACATATTTGTTGTTACTGTGTTTTCAAGAAGCACATACTTTATTAAGAAGGCTTCATTACCGGGTCACATTTTGGAAATATTTGTACTTTAATTAAAAAAATGTTTGAAGAGTTCCGGGAAGATGGCAGAGGAGAAGCTGGAATCTGAACAAGCTTTCGCAGAGAAAGCAGTTTTAGAGTTCCTGTGAACAGTCCTAAGCCAGAGAATCACACCAAGTGTGCCATCACAGGACAGAGAGTTAGACAAGAGAGGGGAAGCCAAGGCAAGGAGACACATCTGAGCGCTTGCCAGCAGCCGCCGTTGCTGCGGCAGGGTTGCGGTGGCTACCGCAGGGCACCCATACCTCAGCCACAGAGAGTCTGGGACGAAGGAGTCAGATGCAGCAGGCGAGTGGATTCTACTCAACACCAGCAAGAACCGACAAGGAGCGGACATCTTCATCCTGCAGTTTGCAGACCAGAGACTACCCAGGATCCAAGACTTGGCGTGAGTAGAAGCCTGACGTCCTCAATCCTTCTCAGGGAGCAGAGGAGAGAAGGCCACCCGTCCCCCCAGCACCAGTGATCTCGATCTTGGATACCGACAAAGCTCGGCGGAGCTGCTAGCTCCAACTCAGGCCTTGGAATAAAACGAGTCATTTAGCAGGTCACAAGAACTTGACAGTGAAGTGACCTGCCAGACTCAGATCCATCCAGGGAAAAGTCACCCAGCTCAGGTGCCAGCCATAGGAGTGGCTTTCCTCACTGGGTAACCAGAGCCAGAGGCTGCCCCTCCCTCTAGCAGCCTCCATAATCAATTGAAAAACAGAAACCCTGAGAATGGCTCCAGGCTGGGCTCTGTGAGTTTTTCACAAAATAGCCCCAGGGAAAAGTTACTGTTTGTTGAAAGGCCTCAACTCTACCCAGAACCTAGCCTCATCACTGCATCCCCCTCTTTTGTGATTCTCAAAGCAGATCACCCTCCCATTAAACTAACCTGGGAGGGGGATCTCAAAATCTTGGGTAAAGCAGAGCATTTTTCTGCCTGTTCGAACAAACTGACTTAAGAAACCAATCAAGCCACAGGACCTCAAGCAGACCAGAGACTCCAACAAGAGGCAGGTTACAGACACAAGGGAGATACAGGATTCTTCCCACCCCTCCCAAAAAGATTAAAAAAAAATCAAAGAACTTTTTTTCTTCTTCTTCTTCTTCTTCTTCTTCTTCTTCTTCTTCTTCTTCTTCTTCTTCTTCTTCTTCTTCTTCTTCTTCTTCTTCTTCTTCTTCTTCTTCTTCTTCTTCTTCTTCTTCTTCTTCTTCTTCTTCTTCTTCTTCTTCTTCTTCTTCTTCTTCTTCTTCTTCTTCTTCTTCTTCTTCTTCTTCTTCTTCTTCTTCTTCTTCTTCTTCTTCTTCTTCTTCTTTTTTTCTTCTTCTTCTTCTTTTTTTGGTACCTTATATATATAAAAATATTTTTTTCTTTTCTAAAACTTTTATTAATCTTTAATTTTTGCCTTTTTTGAAAAAAAATTGTTTTCCAGTAACGTTTTTTTCCTCTTATAATTTTTATTTTAGGGATACGTGAATGTGCGTTTTCCTTTATTTTTTTTTGTCTTCTTTCTCTTTTTCTTTCTTTTTGAATTATCTTTTTGTTTTTTTGTTTAGCTCTACTGAACTTCTGATCTTTTTTTCTCCCTTTTTTCTCCTTTTCATCTTTTCCTCTCTTTTGTTCTTCTTTATGTGACTTAACTCTTGTCTTGCACATCCTTAGATAAACCCTTAGTTAACTAGTAGACCCTATCCCCCATTGTGTACACACATAATCCACAAATTTATTACTCAATTCAAAACCTCTGAGACTTAAATTCCTTAATAGCAGTACTACCTCTTTATACTTATATAATATTTTAAGCATTTTTTTAAGTTTTTCACATCTCCTCTATGTCCCTCCCCTTCTCTCAATATATTCACATTACTCTCTAAATAGATTGTTTGTAAATCTCCATAATAATATTAATTTTTACGTTTCTATTTTTTTCTGGTCTCTTTTCATTTCTCTTTCCCTTTCTCCTTTTTTTTCTCTCTCTCTACTTGCATCCTACACAATCTATTTCCTGCATTGAGATTAGGACATAGTTAACTCTCCCTGTGCCTCCCCACACCAATCTATTTCTCTTTTACCCACATCTCTCCCTAACCCTAATAATTTCTGGTTTTCCAAATTCTTCTCTGCGGTTCGAAGCCCATTAACATATAGTGGTTTGATGTTGAATAGATGTATCTGTTGAACTAGAATGTATCTGTAGACTATTGACTGTACAAATGCAAACTTTGGTAAATGGTTGCCTTAAGATAGTGTTCTAGCACAAAACTGGTGCTAAATTCATCTCAAATGGGCAGAGTAAGCCGGAAAAACACAAGAAAAATGGCAAGTCTGGGTATCTCCACTCCCACTCATGATAATCATGGGACAGAACAGATAATGAATAATCCAGAGGAGAGGTCCCAAATAGCTCTACAAACACTGCTGGCAAACATGATAAATGAAAAGTTTGACAACTTAAAAAGGACTCTGTATGAGCGTGATAGGGAGAGAGAGGAGGCATCCCAAAAGTTTATACAGGAATATCATACGTGCGAGGAAGCTACTCAAAAACTGATACAGGACTTGAGTGAGCAACTTGAGAATACTCAAAGAGAAAGGGAGGAATGGCATGAGCAGGCTGAGAACACTCAAAGAGAACTGCAGGAATCCCACGAACTGGAGGAAGCTAAGAAAAGAGTAATACATGAATTTAGAGAATAGGTAGAGAATACACAAAGATCACTAAAGGCATTCATCTAATCCATTAACAAAGAGCTGAAGGAAGTCAGGGAGACCACAAAGGCAATGCTGAATGGAACCCCACAGAAGGAATGGGAGTCCAAAGAAACCATAACAAATCAACTAAGTGATTTGAGAACAAACACTGAACACCAAATTAAGGAAGTAAAGAAATTCATACAATACCTAAAACAGAGCTTCAACAAAGAATTTGAAGCCATCAAAGCTGACCAATTAGAAGGAAAAGAGATAAAAAACAAAGTAGAGAGTCTTGACAACAGGTTAGACCATGCAGAAGATCGAATCTCAGGGATTGAAGACAGCCTAGATATTATAGAGAAAGAATATACAACCATCCAAGACAAGTCCAAGAAATATGATAGATCTATCCAACACCTGGAAGTCACCATCAGAAGGCCTAATCTAAGGATAATGGGTGTAGAGGAGCACCTAGAAACAGAAGTTAATGGTCTAGGAAATTTGTTTAATAGGATCCTAGCAGAGAACTTCCCAAACATACAAAAAGATAGGCCTATTCAGATACAAGAAGCTTTTAGAACCCAAAATAGACCAGACAAGAATAGGACATCCCACTGTCACATTATAATCCACACAGGATCAACTCAGAACAAGGAAAAGATCCTTAAAACTGTCAAGGAGAAAAGGTTACTCACCTATAAAGGGAAACCAATTAGAATCACCTCAGATTTCTCAGCAGAGACAATCAAAGCAAGAAGAGCCTGGAATGATGTATGCCATGCCCTAAAAACAAACAACTATCAACCAAGAATACTGTACCCAGCTAAACTCTACTTCATAACTAAAGGCCAAATAAAAACCATCCATAGCAAAGAAAAATGGAAACAATACATCTCCACCAAACCAGCCCTACAAAAGATTCTTAAAGATGTCCTACACATAGAAAAGCAACAAGACCACAATAAAGGCCAAGAAACTGCACCCAAACTGAGAATCCAAGAACCATAGGAAGAACCCAGTTTTCGCAGCCCCCAAGAAGGTGGATAACATGGCAGGAACTCCCAAATACCTCTCAGTCCTATTTCTTAACGTTAACGGACTGATCTCTCCAATTAAGCGACATAGACTGTCTAGTTGTATTAAAAAACAAGACCCTTCTATCTGCTGCCTGCAGGAGTCACATCTTTCCCGTAAAAACAAACACATTTTCAATGTTAAAGGCTGCAACAAAATTTACCAAGCAAACGGCTCCCATAAAAAGGCGGGAGTTGCAATCCTAATATCAGATGAAATAGATTTCAAATTAAAATTAGTGAGAAGGGATAAAGAAGGTCGCTACATACTAATTCAGGTATCTCTCATTCAGGAGGATATTACAATTCTAAATATCAACTCACCATACAATGGAGCACGCAAATTTATCCAAGACACACTACTTTCCCTCAAACCCCATATAACCTCAAAGACAATATTTGTTGGGGATTTTAACACACCACTCTCACTACTAGATAGATCAACATGGCAAAAAGTCAACAGAGAAACTGCAGATCTAAATGGCTGCATAGATCAAATAGACTTAACAGACTTCTACCGAACATTTCACCCAGCCGCATCATAATACACGTTTATCTCAGCTGCACATGGAACATTTTCTAAAAGAGACCACATTTTAGGCCACAAAACAAACTTGTCCAAATTCAGAAACATTGAAGTTATACCTTGCATTCTCTCTGAGCATAAGGGAATAACATTAGAACTCAACACCAAAAGCCACCAAAGAAAGTCCGGTATCACATGGAGGCTGAACAACACACTGCTGAATCATGAATGGGTCATGGAAGAGATTAGAAAGGAAATTCAAATATTCATGCTATTCAACAAAAATGATCACACAAAATACCAGCTCATCTGGGACAGAGCAAAGTACCCAGAGGCAAATTTATAGCTCTGAGCTCGTACATCAACAAATTGGAGAGATCTGATACTAACAATTTAATGACACATCTAAACCTCCTTGAAAAAGAGCAGCAAGATAAATCTCAACCCAGTAGACAGAAAGAAATAATTGAAATTAAATCAGAATTAAATAAATTAGAATCCAAAAAAACTATAGAAAGAATCAACAAAACAAAGAGTTGGTTCTTCGCAAAACTTAACAATATTGACAGGCCCTTAGCAAATCTTATCAGAAAAAGAAGAGAACACACCCAAATTAATAAACGCAGAGATGAGAATGAAACATCACGGTGGAAAAAATCAAGATTCAGAACATTATAAGGGAGTACTTCTCAAAACTTTATGCTAATAAGTTTGAGAACTTGACAGAAATGGACCTTTTCCTAGCAAATATTGACATGCCAAAACTAAACGAAGATAAGTTAAACTATCTTATCAGGCCCATATCAAGCATTGAAATAGAAACAGCAATAAGAGACCTCCCAGCTAAGAAAAGTCTAAGACCAGATGGTTTTACAACGGAATTTTACAAGGCCTTCAAAGCAGAGCTCACACAAATACTCCTCCAACTCCTCAATGAAATTGAACGAGAAAGTTCACTACCGAACACATTCTATGAAGCCATCATAACCCTCATCCCAAAAACAGGCAGGGACTCATCAAAGAAAGAGAACTATAGACCCATTTCTTTGATGAACATTGATGCTAAACTTCTCAATAAAATTTTGGCCAATTGACTTCAACAATTCATCCAAAAAATCATGCACCACGATCAAACAGGATTAATTTCGGGATGCAAAGCTGGTTCAACATACGCAAATCAATTAATATTACTCATCACATCAATTGGAGCAAGAATAATAAACACATGGTTATCTCAATAGATGCAGAAAAAGCATTCGACAAGATCCAACACCCCTTTATGATGAAGGTTTTGGAATAGTTAGGAATCCATGGAACATTCCTCAATACAATAAAGGCTGTATATGACAAACCTACAGCCAGCATTATAATCAGTTGTGAAAAATTAAAGCCATTTCCTCTTAACTCAGGAACAAGACAAGGATGTCCACTCTCTCCACTTCTCTTCAATCTAGTATTAGAATGCCTAGCTACAGCAATAAGACAAGATGCAGACATAGAGGGGATACAAATAGGGAAAGAAGAAATAAAACTCTCCCTCTTTGCAGATGACATGATCTTGTATTTAAAGAATCCCATAGACTGCATTCCCAAATGACTCAAGCTGATTCAAAACTTTAGCAAAGTAGCAGGTTATAAAATTAACACCCAAAAATCAATGGCTTTTCTCTATGCCAACAATGAGAAAAGTGGGGCTGAAATTAGGAAAGCAACTCCATTCTTAATAGCCCCATAAAAAATAAAATACCTAGGAATTAACTTAACCAAAGAAGTGAAGGACCTCTATGATGAAAACTTTAAAATCTTGAAAAAGGAAATCAACCCAGAACTTAAAAAATGGCAAAACCTCCCATGCTCCTGGATTGGAAAGATTAACATCGTGAAAATGGCAATACTTCCCAAGGCTATCTACAAATTCAACGCGATACCTATCAAAATTCCAACCTCATTCTTCAAGGAAATAGAAGAGGCAATCCAAAAATTCATATGGAAAAATAAAACACCATGAATAGCACAAACGCTCCTCAACGGAAAGAACACTGCTGCAGGAATATCAATACCAAATTTCAAACTCTACTATAAAGCCATAGTAATCAAAACAGCTTGTTACTGGCATAAGAACAGACCTCAGGACCAATGGAATAGAATTGAAAACCCAGAAATGAACCTACAGACCTATAGCCATCTAATCTTCCATAAGGGAGCTAAAATAATAGAATGGAACAAAGACAGCCTCTTCAGTAAATGGTGCTGGCAAAATTGATAAACCATATGTAGAAAACTAAAGCTAGATCCTTATATATCACCCTCCACCAGTATCAACTCCAAATGGATCACAGACCTTGAAGTCAAAGCAGACACTCTGAAAACATTACAGGATGGAATAGGAGAAGCCCTTGGTCTCCGTGGCTCAGGCCAAAATTTTCTGAATAGAGACCCAGAAACACAACAAATCAAAGAAAGGTTGGACGAATTGGATTGCATAAAGTTGCAGAACTTCTGCATAGCAAATGACATAGCTAGCAAGATCAATAGAAAGCCCACGGATTGGGAGAAGATCTTTACTAGCCATACAAGGGACAAGGGTCTCATATCTAAAATATACTTGGAACTCAAAAAATTAACCCCCCCAACAACAAATCCTCAAAGAAACAACTGCCCAATAAATAAGTGGGCGAAAGGCTTAAAGAGAAACTTCTCTGAAGAAGAAAGAAGGATGGCCAATAGACACATGAAGAAAGGTTCAACATCCCTAGCCATAAAAGAAATGCAAATCAAAACAACATTGAGATATCACCTCACTCCAGTTAGAACGGCAAAAATCAAGAACTCTAACAACAACAGATGCTGGAGGGGATGTGGACAGAATGGAACCTTACTTCATTGTTGGTGGGAATGTAAACTTGTTCAACCACTTTGGAAAGCAGTATGGAGGTTCCTCAAAAGACTTCACATAGAACTCCCTATGACCCAGCAATCCCACTTTTGGGCATTTATCCAAATGTTTACAAACAAGACCACACTAAAAATACCAGCACAACTATGTTTATTGCAGCATTAATTACCATAGATAAGATCTGGAACCAACCAAGATGCCCCTCAGTAGATGAATGGATCAAGAATATGTGGTATATATACACAATGGAATTCTATGCCTCCATCAGAAAGAATGACATTGCCCCATTTGTTAGGAAATGGAAAGGCTTGGAAAAAATTATATTAAGCGAAGTAAGCCAGGCCCAAAGAAACATAGGTCCCATGGTTTCCCTTATTTGCAATATCTAGTATATGTATGAGTCAAGCAGAAAAGGTCAGATAATATGATGTCAGGAAAATGAACCCTTAGATATGTATTTTAAGGTTTTTTTTTCTTTCATGCATGACTTTCTAACTCATTTATAAGATTATCTCTTTGTGGCTTTGTATGTCCCTCCCCACAGCATAATCCCTGCTTTCACTATATTTGATGTCAGTATAACTTATGGAGGAGATGGGGGAAAACCGGTTGTTTAAGGATACAAGTGGACCTGTTGCAACAATGAGAAGTACAAGTTGTCATGTTCAAAACGAGCTTTACAACGTCGGTGGGGTGGGGGAAGGGTGGGGTAATGAGAAGGATTGGGATTGGGGGGGGGGAGGGGGCGGCTGGGAAGGGATGTGAAGGGTAAACAAAGGAGGAGGCTGCAATGCTTGGTAAGAAATGTACGCATTATCCTGCCCATGTAATTGTAACCCCTCTGTACAGTATGTTCACAAAAAAATAAAATTAAAATAAAAAAAAAGAAAAAAATGTTTGAGCAGGGCATGGTGATTTGTGGCTTCCATTCTCTAGCTGTGGTGGGTAGTATAAGTAGGGTTTGTGATTTGGGAGGGGCTTTGAAATGATGAGACGTTATTATAAAAGTATCCAGAGTGTTAGAAACACATGCATGAAAGAAAAAAACACATTTATAAGATTATCTCTTTGTTGCTTTGTATGTCCCTCCCCCACAATATAACCCTTGCTTTCACTATATTTGATGTCAGTATAACTTGTGGAGGAGATGGGGAAAAACCAGTTGTTTAAGGATACAGGTGGACCTGGTGCAACAATGAGAAGTACAAATTGTCATGTCCAAAACGAACTTTACAACGTTGGTGGGGGGGGGGGGGGTTGGGGTGCGGGGAGGAGAAGGATTGGGATTTAGGGCGGGAGGGGGGAGGCTGGGAAGGGATGTGAAGGGTAAACAAAGGAGGAGGCTACAATGCTTGGTAAGAAATGTACACATTATCCTGCCCATGTAACTGTAACTCCTCTGTACAGTATGTTCACAAATAAAATTAAATTAAAGTAAAAAAAAAAAAGTATCCAGAGTGAAATGATTAGAAATATAGCCATCTCTTGCGAGATATAGAGCACCTGGTTATCATATTCTAAATCTTGAGTTAAAATACCATTAACATAAATCTTCTGCCAAAAGTATACATGTTTCAAAATGTTTATTATTTAAAACTTGTTTGCAACGATTCTCATGTCTTCTATTTCTTAATTTTCAATTTAGTTGATCTATAAGAATCCAAGTATATTGTGACTATTTTATTTCTACTAAACTTTTAAATAGTATGAGCAATAATATGATTTCATATTAACATATTTTCACTATTTTGATAATTTCCTCTGTTTAATATTATAATATCAATATTCCAAATTGTGTGTGTGTCTGTGTTAATGTGGGTTTTTGTGTGGGTGTTTTGTGTGTACTTTGTAATGTGTGGGTGATCACACCATTGCTTCACACATGTTAGGCCAATGTTTTACCACTGAGATATACTGTCTAGTTATAATTCAAATACTGTTTTAAATTATGTCTTTAAAATTTTCATTTCCTATGAATTCAAAATCATATATGATAAAATGTGATCCATCTTCTATCCACGTTAGCAATTTTTATTGTTATTTTATTGTTATTTACAATATTTCTACTGCCTTTCCACTTCCAAACTCTTGTGTTTGTTATTGATGAAGGTTTTACTTTGCTTCTTTTCTCTCTTCATTGTTTTTCCCTTTAGAGTTTACCTATTCTTTCTTTTATTTCTTTGGAAATTAATTATCATATTCCTATTACAATTTCATTACATTGTAACAGGTTTTTACAATGCTTTATTTTCTATTTTATTTTCTATTTTTCCCATGTTCTCTGACTCTCAGTCAAAACTATTAGGTGGATTAAATCGGAACTTGATTCACGACACCTTATATTCCTCTTTCTCTTCTCTGAAGTCTTTCTGTTTTTTGAAATACAGTACCAATGACATACAGCTCCTATGTTGTCCATCATTCTATCCCCTCTCACTCTCCTCTGCTGTGCAGAGTTATCTAAATCTTAACTCATTCCTAAATTAATTTTAGAAAACAAATATAGTCTTAGAGCAAACTAGCCTTGGAATACATTTCTTAATTGTTTTGAAATTAAAAAAGAATTGATAATCCTTTGCATTGGAAATCATTTTAAAATGTTTATCACTTAATATAATTCATACACCAAGCAAGAATAAGTTTATATAATCATTACAAATATCATTTTATTACTACTGTAAAATAGAATAAAAGTCCAGTCCAAATCTATTACCTAACTCTCATTATTCTTAATTCCTACACATCACCTAAATACCTTAAACAACCTAAAGAGTCATGTCTTTAACATAGAAGTAAATATTCTATACTTTTACTTAACATTTTCCAGGGGCATGTATTCATGTTTCTAAGAAATGTTCACAGCAGTTAAAAGATGCTTTTGTGAAATTAATGTGATACATTTTGTTGTTGTTGTTGTTTGCAAGACTTTGGCATTGTCTCCAAGGCTTTTTATGCTCAAGGCCAGCACTCCACAACTTGAAGCACAGAGCTAATTCCTGTTTTTAGTGATTAATGGAGATAAGACTCTAACAAGTACTTTTCTGTCTGGGCTACTTTTGAACACATTTCTACGATCTCAGCACCCAGAATAGCTCAAATTATAAGCATGAGTCACTGGCATTAGGTTTGATGTATTTTTTTAAATTTTAATGATGTTTTGAGGTGTATCTTTCATTATAATGTAAATGGTTCTACACAGAAATTTAGATATTTGTACATATTTCGGAGGACAAATAATCTATAAAAATGTATGTCTTTCTGCACATAACGTATATATATATATATATGTATATATGTATTTCTGAAGACAGACTCCCTCTAAAATTTTTATGCTAATATTTTGACATTTTTCATTTCAAAGATATACAGTCTTTATCTAAAAGTTTCCAAGAATAAAATAACTAATACTTGATTTGAAAGTAGAGATTATTACTTTAAAGAAATTTTAGATATACACATGATATTGTAGTAATATTTGCAGTATATCACTTGAAAAAAGTACTGTTCAAACTCTTAAATATTTGTGTGTAGTGACAGAGAGAGAGGAAGTTAATTCATACTGGTTAGGAATTTGCAATGTTTCAAAAATCTATTCCATAATGTGTTATTAGAACATAATCAGAAAATTTAGGCCTGAGCCAGGGAAACCTAGGGTTTCTCCTATTCCATACTGTAATATTTTCAGAGAGTCAATTTGTCTTCGAGGTCTTTGATCCATTTGGAATTGATTCTGCTGCAGGGTGATATATAAGGATCTAGCTTTAGTTTCCTACAAGTAGTTAACCAATTTTGTCAGCACCATTTACTGAAGAGGCTGTCTTTCTTCCATTCTATTGTCTTAGCTCCCTTATGGAAGATTAGATGGCTATAGGTCTGTAGCTTCATTTCTGGACTTTCAATTTTATTCCATTGGTCCTGATGTCTGTTCTTATGCCAATACCAAGCTGTTTTGATTACTATGGCTTTATAGTAGAGTTTGAAATTTGGTATTGATATTCCTCCAGCAGTGTTCTTTCCTTTGAGGAGCGTTTGTGCTATTCGGGGTCTTTTGTTGTTCCATATGAATTTTTGGATTGCCTCTTCTATTTCCTTGAAGAATGAGGTTGGAATTTTGATAGGTATCGCGTTGAATTTGTAGATAGCCTTGGGAAGTATTGCCATTTTCACGATGTTAATCTTTCCAATCCAGGAGCATGGGAGGTTTTGCCATTTTTTAAGTTCTGGGTTGATTTCCTTTTTCAATATTTTAAGGTTTTCATCATAGAGGTCCTTCACTTCTTTGGTTAAGTTAATTCCTAGGTATTTTTTGTGGGGCTATTACAAATGGAATTGCTTTCCTAATTTCAGCCACACTTTTCTCATGGTTGGCATACGGAAAAGCCACTAATTTTGGGGGGTTAATTTTATACCCTGCTACTTTGCCAAAGTTTTGAATCAGCTTGAGTAATTTGGGAGTGGAGTCTATGGGATTCTTTAAATACGAGATCATATCGTCTGCAAAGACGGAGAGTTCTATTTTTTCTTTCCCTATTTGTGTCCCCTCTATGTCTGCATCTTGTCTTATTGCTGTAGCTAGGCATTCTAATACTAGATTGAAGAGAAGTGGAGAGAGTGGACATCCTTGTCTTGTTCCTGAGTTAAGAGGAAATGGCTTTAGTTTTTCAGCATTAAGTATAATGCTGGCTGTAGATTTGTCAAATACAGCCTTTATTGTATTGAGGAATGTTCCATGGATTCCTAATTTTTCCATGATGATTCCTTCATCATAAAGGGGTGTTGGATCTTGTCGAATGCTTTTTCTGCATCTATTGAGATAACCATGTGGTTCTTATTCTTGCTCCTGTTGATGTGATGAATAATATTAATTGATTTGCCTATATTGAACAAGCTTTGCATCCCTGAAATGAATCCTGTTTGATCGTGGTGCATGATTTTTTGGATGAATTGTTGAAGTCGATTGGCCAAAATTTGGTTGAGAAGTTTTACATCAATGTTCATCAAAGAAATGGGTCTATATTTCTCTTTCTTTGATGAGTCCCTGCCTGGTTTTGGGATGAGGGTTATGATGGCTTCATAGAATGTGTTCGGTAGTGAATTTTCTCTTTCATTTACATTGAAGAGTTGGAGGCGTATTGGTTTGAGCTCTGCTTTGAAGGCCTTGAACAATTCCGCTGTAAAACCATCTGGTCTTAGACTTTTCTTAGCTGGGAGGTCTCTTATTGCTGTTTCTATTTCAATGCTTGATATGGGCCTGTTAAGATGGTTTAATTCGTCTTGGTTTAGTTTTGGCATGTCAATATTTGCTAGGAAAAGGTCCATTTCTGTCAAGTTCTCAAACTTATTAGCATAAAGTTTTGAGAAGTATTCCCTTATAATGTTCTGAATCTTGGTTGTTTCCGTGGTGATGTTTCCATTGTCATCTCTAAGTTTATTAATTTGGGTGTGCTCTCTTCTTTCTGAATAGAGACTCGGAAACACAACAAATCAAAGAAAGATTGGACAAATGGGATTGCATGAAGTTGCAGAGCTTCTGCATGGCAAAGGACATAGCTATGAAGATCAATAGAAAGCCCACAGATTGGGAGAAGATCTTCACTAGCCATACAACGGACAAGGTTCTTATATCTAAAATATACTTGGAACTCAAAAAATTAAATCCCCCAACAACAAATCCTCAAAGAAACAACTGCCCAATAAATAAGTGGGCTAAAGACTTAAAGAGAAACTTCTCTGATGAAGAAAGAAGGATGGCCAATAAACACATGAAGAAATGCTCAACATCCCTAGCCATAAAAGAAATGTAAATCAAAACAATATTGAGATACCACCTCACTCCAGTTAGAATGGCAAAAAAACAAGAACTCTAACAACAACAGATGCTGGAGGGGATGTGGACAGAATGGAACCTTACTTCATTGTTGGTGGGAATGTAAACTTGTTCAACCACTTTGGAAAGCAGTATGGAGGTTCCTCAAAAGACTCCACATAGAACTCCCCTATGACCCACCAATCCCACTTTTGGGAATTTACCCAAATGTTTACAAAGAAGACCACACTAAAGTTACCAGCACAACTATGTTTATTGCAGCACTATTTACCATAGCTAAGATCTGGAACCAACCCAGATGCCCCTCAGTAGATGAATGGATCAAGAAAATGTGATATATATACACAATGGAATTCTATGCCTCTATCAGAAACAATGACATTGCTCCATTTGTTAGGAAATGGAAAAACCTGGAAAAAATTATATTAAGTTAAGTAAGCCAGGCCCAAAGAAACATAGGCCCCATGGTTTCCCTTATTTGCAATATCTAGTATATGTTTGAGTCAAGCAGAAAAGGTCAGATAATATTATGTTAGGAAAATGAACCCTTAGATATGTATTTTAACGTTTTTTCTTTCATGCATGTGTTTCTAACGTATTTATAAGATTATTTCTTTGTTGCTTTGTATGTCCCTCCCCCACAGTATAATCCCTGCTTTCACTATATTTGATATCAGTATAAGTTGTGGAGGAGATGGGGAAAAACAAGTGGTTTAAGGATACAGGTGGACCTGTTGCAACAATGAGAATTACAAGTTGTCATGTCGAAAACGAGCTTCACAACGTCGGTGCGGGGTGGGGGATGGAGGATTGGGGGGGAGGGGGGAGGCTGGGAAGGGATGTGAAGGGTAAACAAAGGAGGAGGCTCTAATGCTTGGTAAGAAATATATGCATTATCCTGCCCATGTAATTGTAACCTCTCTGTACAATATGTCCACAAATAAAATAAAATAATAACAAAAATAAGCACAGAGTCAAGCTACCTGCTATGGTTTAGTTTTTTTCGTTTCTTTATTTGTTCAAAATTTTAATATGGATGTATGCACAGTGGTAACATTAAAATTATTAATCAAAAGACAAATAATAGCAAAGTCATAGACACATATCAGAGTTTCAATAATTAGCACTTATGATGGTGATAATAATTTTGATGAGGATGATGACCACAGTGTAGCCTGATGAGGACTTATTTTTATTTCTGCATGAAAAAATTTGTGATTTTAAACCAACAAACTGAATTTGACTCTTTTCTTATTTGTAAGGTAAGGTGGAAAATGTAAGGACTCTTCACTGTTCTTTTTTCTTACTCTAGATGTCAACAAATACATTCTTCAATATTTCTGGTAGATTATATTCCATTTACAGATGAGAAATGTAATGCCAACAGTCAATGCAGTGAGTAAATAATGATACTAAAATTTGTGTCTGAGATCTTCACTCTGTGGGCTTACATGGAGCAGTAATTTGGTGATGGAGAGCAACAATATGAAAAGTCTATGGGGAAAAAGCATACTATGTAAGCGGTTGTTTTAGGACTAAGTGACCAATGATGAGTATTTGAAACAGGCCCGTTTCAGTGGCATAAAAAGGAGTACATAGAAATTATATTAGTGACAGAAACTGGGCAAATCTTGATCATTCATCTTATCTAATGGACGGAAGTAGAAGGATAAGAAGAAATCTGAAGTGTTTCCACTTCTCTGGCAACCACGTTGGTAATATTCTTGGTAATAAGGACTACAGGTGGAAATGATGGATTTAGAGGAAAAAACTCTCTGAGAGTTCTAAAATTTATGTTAAACAGATGCATAGATAAGTCTTTTTAGACATCATTAAAATATCCACGACCATTAATATGAAAAAGAATAATAAAATCTGGGGCATTATTAAAGGGAAGAACAAAAGGAAAGTTATGATACAAATGTAAGCAATGTGAGCATCATAGTGGACAAGAATAGAAGAAAGAGATAAATAAGGAAACAAGAAAGTAATACAAACAGATTTACAGAAGTAAAGGAGGGAAAGAATTGTCAGGAAGTTATTGAAGGAAATATGCTATTTGGATTTGAAAACTAAAAGGACATAGATGAGTTCAATAAAAACAGTGTTTTGGTGAAAGTCATATTAATAAAATTTTGAGATATGAATGTGAAGCCATAAAATTCTGGATCCATGAATTCAACAGATCCTGTTGATTTTAAATGCTGGCAACAAATGCTTTTATACTGACATTAGAAGAATTGTACAGATATAACTCATGATCTTTACTCAGAGGAATTCTATGAATATTTTTGAAGAGTTTGTTTAGCCAGGTGATTATAGATTGAACTACAGCACAGATAAGACTAATTTGTCTACAGTTCCAATGAGTGACCCATGTATCCACATCAGTTTGGGATTTTATTGAAATATCTTTAGTTATGTTTGGATATTTTATCACCCTATTCATTATAAATCTAGGACAAGTAACACTGATATTACTGATGTTACTGAACACTCCTCGAATTGATTCTTCTTTAGAATAGAAAATGATTGATTGACACATCATAACTGTCCTATACTCTATTAATCTAGTTCTTGTTAGGGATATCTCCATGCTGAAATAACCCTGTTAATCAACATTCCACAAATTCTTATATGTAGGAAGTACTCTTATAAACTTTAAACGTTTATTGAATGGAAGAGTTCAGACATTACCCTCAGCACTAGGATTAAATGCCTAAAAAGATAAGACATTTTACTTTAATGCCTTTCTTTCATTTCCTCATCCATATTTGTAAGTAGGGAAGGATTCTGATGTAACAATAATAAAATAGTGACTTGTATTAACACAACATCTAGGATCTAGTGTTAATTCGGATACTTACTAATTAGCTCCATGTTTTGAGCATATTTATATATCTACTGGGTAAACTAAGAAGCTCCAAGAAAATGTCCCTAACGAGCCTTTCAATTCTAATATCACTGTTTGTCTCAAAATGCTTTAAATCCTACGCCCTCTAATGTGGGCATAATGTGGAACTTTTCTCCTCAGAGAGTGAGTACTAGCCTATTGCTTAACATGTACAAAGTACCTTCATACATAGACCGGGCATGTGCAAACAAGAAGTGGTAGTTGAACAATGTTCTTAGCAGTTTTTACAGATGAAATGGAAATAGAGCAACTATGAAGTCAAAAGGAATGTGCAAAAAAGACAAAGGCACAAAGTAGAATGTGCTAAGGAAATGCTGAAGTATAATTTCAAATAATCTGCTCAAGTGTGAGGGTGTGTTCAAAGCACAACTTAAGAAAATGTAGTTGGATATCTTGGGAGAAAAACTGCTTTAAACTATTCTGGTATAATTGTACAAGTAGAAGCCCCTTTGTCTACCTCTAATCAGCCACAACATCATCAACTTAGCTACTATTTTCCCAGTGCAAAATGAGAAAAAGAGGGCTCATCACAGTTAGTGTTCAGGTTTAAATAATGGCAATCACATAACTTTTCTCTGTCTTCATTTATTTTGGAGCATTAAAGTAGGAAAAAGCCAAGTAAATATTTTGCATGTACCTAAATTAAGTGGGACATATTATATTGGTCTCTTTTTAACTTGGAAGTTATTGATTATGTTTTATACTCTGATTTGGGACAATGATCTGATGTCAGTTATTTTCTTCTCTTCCCCTTCTTTTGCCTTCAACTTACATAATAATTATTTAAAGAGACATAACTGAGCTTGCATTTCTAAATTCTTCAAAATTATCTCAACTACTTCATACTTCTGGCAACCTCCTATATCTTTCTCAAGGGAATATTTTGTCACTACCATTTTTATCCTATATGATATTGGATATCTTCCTGCCTAATTCAGTGAAAGACAGACATAGACTCATCCAGATATCTCAACACTTGTGCCACCATAAAATCCTGCCTTACTTAGAAATCATGATTTTAGAATGTCTGGGGAAGTGGCATGTGTCATTTTTAATGACCCTAAATGATACTTATTTGCAATCATGTCTTAAACCAATATGCCACTCAGTTGATGGATGAATTGACAAAATGTTACACACACACACACACACACACACACACACACACACACACACACGGTGGAATTCTATGCTTCTAATTCATAAGGAAATGGAAAGACTTCGAAATATCCTACTAAGTAAAATAAGCAAGACACAAAGAGATTCCATGGTTTCCCTCATTTGCAATAAGTAGAAAGTGTCTAGGATAGTCCTACCAGATGAGCTGTATGTCTCAATAGTTATGTTTATATGACCATATAAGATAATGCTGAGCAAAATAAAGTCCTAGAAATGGAAACAGAGGTTTTTCTTTGTGGTTGTTGTTTTTAATGAACAATGAGATTTCTTTATTCTTTTGTGTTTTCCCCTATGGTTTACTCCCTGCTGTATTTGATTTCGGGATCCTGGATATTGTATATACACATACCTTAATTTGGCAAGGGAAGAGGAACAACAAAATGGAAAGACAAAGGGCAAAAGACAAACCAGTGCAATAGCAATACTCACAAGACTTGTTGGAAATTTACATTACAACTTGTAAGGGGTATTGGGGCTAAGGAAAAGTATGAGAAAAATGAGGGATGAGGTAAAAAGTTTGACATGCTATGTATTTACTACCTTACAATTACTTCAACCCCTTCTATATATCACCTTGACAATAAAATCAAATTAAAAATAAGCTACATAAAATATAATTTCACTATGTTGGTATAGTAAATATTATTCTATGTGTATTACTTTTTTAAAAAAAATGAACCCTATTTGTCTTTTACTTTTTATTAATTACCCCTTTCTTTATCAGAGGGTCATCAACTTGAATGTTATCAAACTATACAAAATTTTCAGAAAATACTTGCCATTATTTTGCAAAAAAAACTTTATTTTAGTATTGTCATACTAAAACAGAAAACAGTTCAATTCTATGGAAACTCCTAACTTTGAAAACTGACTAATTGTTAAGAGGACAGAATATATATGTTCTTCAACATTCCTATGACTACTAACTACTCGTTTTCAAATTCTGAACATGCTATACCAGAGACATTCAAAACATTACCTGTTTGCATTTTATTCTGCAATAAATGCAGTTTCCAGTGGGGGGGAGTAAAAATTTAAAAGTCAATAGAAAAAATAGCCACATTCTGGTAGAAGATAAAACTATGAAGTATCTATAATAAATTCCTCAAATGTAAACATATGTTCATCAGAGTAAACTATTATTTCTATGACCATCAATCCTAAGTTTTTATGCTGTAAAGTCATCCTAGCCCAACAGTTTCCAACTTGTAAGGTGGACCTTAAAATTCCCTAAATTCCCATCAGGACTAGTTTATCATTATTGTGAAAAAATACTACCCTTCTGCTAATGTGATGCCCTTCTTATTGGGGAAAGAACCCTACACTAAACTTTGCTGCATCATTTTCCCCCCAGTGGTATTCTTGAGATCAAAACACTTGCAAATATTATTTATAGCTACATTTTATCTGTCACAGATATTCAGGAGATCTGAATATGAATATGTGAAGCTTATGGTTCAAAGCCCACCCAGGTAGGAAGGTTACTTCGATTCTTATCTCCAATAAGCTGCTCACGAAAAGCCAGACACAAGTGGCACTGTTGTTCAAGTGGAAGAGCAGTAGCCTTGAGCAAAACAGTCTCAGAGACAGTCCCCCAGTCCACAATATAAGCCCTAGGACAAAGCAAACAACAAAAACAAAATAAAAACAAACTCCAAACCTAGCATTTTTCTCATTGTATACAAAGGTATGTAATTAAGAAAATTTCTTCCTGTGCTATATATAGGTAGAAGAAAAAGGATGTCACACAATTACTCTATTCATACCAAAGTCTCAAAAAGTTCTGCCTTTTCTAAATTTATGAATTAATATCATAAATTTGTTGGCAACTTTGTCTAGATAATTTACATTATCATGTTACACAGGAACTGTTGCAATTATCTATTAACTAAGTTCTAATTATATCTCACTTGAAATAATATTTTAGGCAAATAGAATGCCAGAATCATTTGTGAATTAAATCTCCTCTCCTCTAGAATATGAAATAGAATATGAAATTACAAAGAAAAATTACAAACAAAAAAATTTTTTTAAATCTAAATTCTAATTTAGCCAGGTCTACAAAGTCCTACATTAGATGAACTTCGCTATTTCTCCAGGCTTCAGCTTTTGTAATCCTTCATAATTTCTTTGGAATCCAACAGAATGATGCTTACTTTTTCAAATTTTTGGTTGGGAATCATGAGCTATTTTGCATCTAGGAATGTTCTGTAATGATGACAGCATTTAAAACACAACTGAGGATTATATATGAGTTGCATTTCAATAGGAAACTTGACTTCTTAAAACATAATGACAAAATTAGCCCAAACTTGCAACTGTATATTCCTTTCTTGTTTTTTATTCCTTTCATGTTTTGTATTATTGAGACAAAATTATATTTCCTAGTCCAGGGAAGTTATCACTATATAATTCCACTCTCTAATCTCCTGTCTTAGTCTGAGTGCTAGAATGCCAGTCTTGTATCTCATTGTCCTACCATACTTTGCTGGTTTATTTAATCTTGATACAGACTAGCATTTCTGTACTTCTCCGATAATATTTTTCAAAAGACTGTTAGCTCAGAATGTTTATGTTCTATTTTCGAAGATCTTCCAATATTTGACACAGGATACGAACATTTTCAGATGCACCTGCAGTGGTCTCTGATTCATTCCTCCATGGATCCAACCCCTTCAATAACGATTACTTGAATTTCTTACTATCTCTGGTCCCTAACTATGTAATATTCTCAAGAGTTTGGGGGGAAATTTCACTTGAGGACTTTCTAATATTAAAAAATTATCACTTGATTCTAGCCTTAGGACAGATTTTATTATTTTCTAACATTTCTACACATTCTGGGAGTTGTTTCATATGTGTGTTTGCACATATAAGTGTCTCTGTGTGTATGTGCATGTTTGTATATATATGTGAAAACCTCAAGCTCTATACAGCAATCTTGCTCAAAACTAGTATTCCATCACATTAACAATTCTTCCAATGCAGCATTTGGCTGGTAATTATAAATAGTGTCTCAAAGACTGTTCTCCCAGGCTGGATGCAAACTGAACTTCCCAGACTCCTTTACATTCTTAGGTTCTATTTTTCCAGGAGTATCAACTTTTAAACTAGAAACATTTTTGTGAGCGCAAAAGCTGTAGCCCAGATTTTTAACTCGAGTTCATATAAAGATAGAGAAACATAAACATTACATATACTGAATGTACACTGTTAGAAATGTGATGTTAAGTGTGATGGTGGTGGCTCACGCCTATAATGCTAGCTACTCACGAGGCTGAGATCTGAGAATTGCAGTTCAAATCCAGCATGAGTAGGAAAGTTTCTGAGGCACTTATCTCCAATTAACCACCAGAAAACTGGAAGTAGCACTGTGGCTCAAGAGGTAGAGCGCTAGCTTTGAGCTGAAGAGTGGAGGCCCAGACTTCAAGCCCCACAACCATCCAAACAAAAAAAAAAGAAAGAAAAAGAAAAAGAAAGAATAAATAGAAAAAGAAATGGGATCTTAGCCACCCATTCATTGTTAGTATAATTCCTGCTTTCTCAACATGGCCTTTTTTTTCCCAATTAAGTCCATACTCTTAAATCTGACTTGCTTGGAACCAGAATTATTCTTCCATTCTATCTTTACAAATTTGCATGATTAATTCGATTACATTGGTCCTGAGGTCTGTTCTTATGCAAATACCAAGCTGTTTTGATTACTATGGCTTTATAGTAGAGTTTGAAATTTGGTATTGATATTACTCCAGCAGTGTTCTTTCCTTTGAGGAGCGTTTTTGCTATTCGGGGTCTTTTGTTGTTCCATATGAATTTTTGGATTGCCTCTTCTATTTCCTTGAAGAATGAGGTTGGAATTTTGATAGGTATCGCGTTGAATTTGTAGATAGCCTTGGGAAGTATTGCCATTTTCACGATGTTAATCTTTCCAATCCAGGAGCATGGGAGGTTTTGCCATTTTTTAAGTTCTGTGTTGATTTCCTTTTTCAAGATTTTAAGGTTTTCGTCATAGAGGTCCTTCACTTAATAGAAATGAAAACCCAGAAATGAACCCACAGACGTATAGCCATCTAATCTTCCATAAGGGAGCTAAAACAATAGAATGGAAGAAACACAGCATCTTCAGTAAATGGTGCTGGCAAAATTGGTTAACTACATGTAGAAAACTAAAGCTAGATCCTTATATATCACCCTGCACCGGAATCAACTCCAAATGGATCAAAGACCTCGAAGTCAAAGCAGACACTCTGAAAACATTACAGGATGGAATAAGAGAAACCCTGGGTCTCCTTGGCTCAGGCCGAAATTTTCTGAATAGTGAACCGGAAACACAACAAATCAAAGAAAGGTTGGACAAATGGGATTGCATAAAGTTGCAGAGCTTCTGCATGGCAAAGGACATAGCTAGCAAGATCAATAGAAAGCCCACGGATTGGGAGAAGATCTTTACTAGCCATACAAGGGACAAGGGTCTCATATCTAAAATATACTTGGAACTCAAAAAATTAAACCCCCCAACAACAAATCCTCAAAGAAACAACTGCCCAATAAATAAGTGGGCGAAAGGCTTAAAGAGAAACTTCTCTGAAGAAGAAAGAAGGATGGCCAATAGACACATGAAGAAATGCTCAACATCCCTAGCCACAAAAGAAATGCAAATCAAAACAACATTGAGATACCACCTCACTCCAGTTAGGATGGCAAAAATCAAGAACTCTAACAACAACAGATGCTGGAGGGGATGTGGACAGAAGGGAACCTTACTTCATTGTTGGTGGGAATGTAAACTTGTTTAACCACTTTGGAAAGCAGTATGGAGGTTCCTCAAAAGACTCCACATAGAACTCCCCTATGACCCAGCAATCCCACTTTTGGGCATTTACCCAAATGTTTACAAACAAGACCACACTGAAGCTACCAGCACAACTATGTTTATAGCAGCATTATTTACCAGAGCTAAGATCTAGAACCAACCCAGATGCCCCTCAGTAGATGAATGGATCAAGAATATGTGGTATATATACACAATGGAATTCTATGCCTCCATCAGAAAGAATGACATTGCCCCATTTGTTAGGAAATGGAAAGACTTGGAAAAAATTATATTAAGCGAAGTAAGCCAGGCCCAAAGAAACATAAGCCCCATGGTTTCCCTTATTTGCAATATCTAGTATATGTATGAGTCAAGCAGAAAAGGTCAGATAATGTTATGTTAGGAAAATGAATCCTTAGATATGTATTTTAATGTTTCTTTCTTTCATGCATGTGTTTCTAACTCATTTATATTGAGAGAGCAGGAAGAGAATACACAAAGATCACTAAAGTCATTCATGGAATCCAATAACAAAGAGCTGGAGTAAGTCAGGGAGACCACAAAGGGAATGCTGAGTGGAACCCAACAGAAGAAATGGGAGTCCAAGGAAACAATAACCAATCAACAAATGGGAGTCCAAGGAAACAATAACCAATCAACTAAGTGATCTGAGAATAAACACAGAACAATAAATTAAGGAAGTAAAGAAGTTCATACAAGATCTAAAATAAAGCTTCAACAAAGAACTTGAAGCCATCAAAGCTGACCAATTAGAAGGAAAAGAGATAAAAAACAATGTAGAAAGTCTTGACAGACGGTTAGACCATGCAGAAGATCGAATCTCAGGGATCGAAGACAGCCTAGATATTATAGAGAAAGAATATACAACCATCCAAGACAAGTCCAAGAAATATGATAGATCTATCCAACACTTGGAAGACACCATCAGAAGGCCTAATCTAAGGATAATGGTTGTAGAGGAGCACCTAGAAACAGAAGTTAATGGCCTAGGAAATTTGTTTAACAGGATCCTAGCAGAGAACTTCTTAAACATGCAAAATGATAGGCCTATTCAGATACAAGAAGCTTTTAGAACTCCAAACAGGCCAGACCAGAATAGGACATCCCACCGTCACATTATATTCCACACAGAATCAACTCACACCAAGGAAAAGATCCTTAAAGCTGTCAAGGAGAAAAGATTAATCACCTATAAAGGGAAAGGAATTAGAATCACCTCAGATTTCTCAGCAGAGATAATCAAAGCAAGAAGAGCCTGGAATGATGTATGCCATGCCCTAAAAACAAACAACCATCAACCAAGAATACTGTACCCAGCTAAACTCTCCTTCATAACTGAAGGCCAAAAAAAAAACTTCCATAGCAAAGAAATATGGAAACAATACATCTCCACCAAACCAGCCCTACAAAAGATTCTTAAAGATGTTCTACACATAGAAAATCAACAAGACCACAATAAAGGTCAAGAAACTGCACCCAAACTGAGAATCCAAGAACCATAGGAAGAACCCAGATTTTCAACCCCCAAGAAGGTGGATAACATGGCAGGAACTCCCAAATACCTCTCAGTCCTTTCTCTTAAGGTTAAAGGACTGAACGCTCCAATTAAGCCACAGAGACTGTCTAGTTGGATCAAAAAACAAGACCCTTCTCTCTGCTGTCTTCAGGAGTCACATCTTGCCCATAAAAAAAAAAAAAACACATTTTCAATGTTAAAGTTTGGAACAAAATCTACCAAGCAAACGGCCCCCATAAACAGGTGGGAGTTGCAATCCTAATATCAGATAAACTAGAATTCAAATTAAAATTCGTGAGAAGAGATAAAGAAGGTCGCTACATACTAATTAAGGGATCTCTCTTTCAGGAGGTTATTATAATTCTAACTATCTACTCACCAAACAATGGAGCAATCAAATTTATCCAAGACACAATACTTTCCCTCATATCCCATAGAAATTCAAAGACATTAATTGTTGGGGATTTTAACACACCACTCTCCCCACTAGATAGATCAACTCGGCAAAAACTCAACAGAGAAACTGCAGATCTAAACAGCTGCATAGATCAACTAGATTCAACAGATATCTACCGAACATCCTACCCAGCAGCATCAGAATACACGTTTTTCTCAGCAGCACATGGAACATTTTCTAAAATACACCACATTTTAGGCCACAATGCAAACTTGTCCAAATTCAGAAACATTGAAGTTATACCGTGCATTCTCTCTGACAACAAGGGAATAAAATTAGAACTCAACACCAAAAGCCACCAAAGAAAGTCTGGTATCACATGGAGGCTGAACAACACACTGCTGAATCACGAGTGGGTCATAGAAGAGATTAGAATGGCAATTCAAATGTTCATGCTATTCAACAAAAATGAACACACAAATTACCAGCTCCTCTGGGATACAGAAAAAGCACTACTCAGAGGCAAGTTTATAGCTCTGAGCTCCTACATCAACAAATTGGAGAGATCTGAACCCAACAATTTAATGACACATCTAAACCTCTTGAAAAAGAGCAGCAAGATAAAAACCAATCCAGTAGACGCGAAGAAATAATTAAAATTAAATCAGAATTAAATGAATTAGAATCCAAAAAAACTATAGAAAGAATCAGCAAAACAAAGAGTTGGTTCTTCGAAAAACTTAAAAAAATTGAAAGACACTTAGCAAATCTTATCAGAAAAAGAAGAGAACACACCCAAATAAATAAACTCAGAGAGGAGAATGGAAACATCACCACGGAAACAACCAAGATTGAGAACATTATAAGGGAATACTTTTCAAAACTTTATGGTAATAAGTTTGAGACCTTGACAGAAATGGACCTTTTCCTAGCAAATATTGACATGCCAAACCTAATCCAAAATGAGTTAAACAAGCATAACAAGACCATATCCAGCATTGAAATAGAAACAGCAATAAGAGACCTTCCAGCAAAGAAAAATCTAGGACCAGATGGTTTTACAGCGGAATTCTACAAGGCCTTCAAAGCAGAGCTCACACCAATACTCCTCCAACTCTTCAATGAAATTGAAAGAGAAAGTTCACTACCGAACACATTCTAGGAAGCCATCATAACCCTCATCCCAAAACCAGGCAGGGACTCATCAAAGAAAGAGAACTATAGACCCATTTCTTTGATGAATATTGATGCAAATCTTCTCAACAAAATTTTGGCCAATCAACTTCAACAATTCATCCAAAAAATCACACACCATGATCAAACAGGATTCATTTCAGGGATGCAAAGCTGGTTCAATATACGCAAATCAATTAATATTATTCATCACATCAACAGGAGCAAGAATAAGAACCACATGGTTCTCTCAGTAGATGCAGAAAAAGCATTCTACAAGATCCAACACCCCTTTATGATGAAGGTTTTGGAAAAATTAGGAATCCATGGAACATTCCTCAATACAATCAAGGCTGTATATGACAAACCTACAGCCAGCATTATACTTAATGGTGAAAAACTAAAGCCATTTCCTATTAACTCAGGAACAAGACAAGGATGTCCACTCTCTCCACTTCTCTTCAATCTAGTATTAGAATGCCTAGCTACAGCAATAAGACAAGATGCAGACATAGAGGGGATACAAATAGGGAAAGAAGAAATAGAACTCTCCGTCTTTGCAGACGATATGATCTAGTATTTAAAGAATCCCATAGACTCCACTCCCAAATTACTCAAGCTGATTCAAAACGTTGACAAAGTAGCAGGGTATAAAATTAAACCCCCAAAATCAATGGCTTTTCTCTATGCCAACAATTAGAAAAGCGTGGCTGAAATTAGGAAAGCAACTCCATTTGTAATAGCCCCTCAAAAAATAAAATACCTAGGAATTAACTTAACTAAAGAAGTGAAGGACCTCTATGATGAAAACTTTAAAATCTTGAAAAAGGAAATCAACCCAGAACTTAAAAAATGGCAAAACCTCCCATGCTCCTGGATTAGAAAGGTTAACATCGTGAAAATGGCAATACTTCCCAAGGCTATCTACAAATTCAATGCGATACCTATCAAAATTCCAACCTCATTCTTCAAGGAAATAGAAGAGGCAATCCAGAAATTCGTATGGAACAAAAAAAGACCCCGAATAGTAAAAACGCTCCTCAATGGAATGAACACTGCTTGAGGAATATCTATACCAAATTTCAAACTCTACTATAAAGCCATAGTAATCAAAAAAGCATCGTATTGTCATAAGAACAGACCTCAGGACCAATGGAATAGAATTGAAAACCCAGAAATGAACCTACAGACCTATAGCCATCTAATCTTCCATAAGGGAGCTAAATCAATAGAATGGAAGAAAGACAGCCTCTTCAGTAATTGGTGCTGGCAAAATTGGTTAACTACATGTAGAAAACTAAAGCTAGATCCTTATATATCACCCTGCACCGGAATCAACTCCAAATGGATCAAAGACCTTGAAGTCAAAGCAGACACTCTGAAAACATTACAGGATGGAATAGGAGAAACCCTATATCTCCTTGGCTCAGGCCGAAATTTTCTGAATAGAGACCCGGAAATACAACAAATCAAAGAAAGGTTGGACAAATGGGATTGCATAAAGTTGCAGAACTTCTGCATAGCAAAGGACATAGCTAGCAAGATCAATAGAAACCCACGGATTGGGTGAAGATCTTTACTAGCCATACAAAGGACAAGGGTCTATTATCTAAAATATACTTGGAACTCAAAAAATTAAATCCCCCAACAACAAATCTTAAAAGAAACTACTACCCAATAAACAAGTGGGCTAAAGACTTAAAGAGAAACTTCTCTGAAGAAGAGAGAAGTAATGGCAAAAGACACATGAAGAAATGCTCAACGTCCCTAGCCACAAAAAAATGCAAATCAAAATAACATTGAGATACCACCTCAATCCAGTTAGAATGGCAAAAATCAAGAACTCTAACAACAGATGCTGGAGGGGATGTGGACAGAAGGGAAGCTTACTTCATTGTTGGTGGGAATGGAATCTTGTTCAACCACTTTGGAAAACAGTATGAGGTTCCTCTAAAGACTCCACATAGAACTCCCCTATGACCCAGCAATCCCACTTTTGGGCATTTACCCAAATGTTTACAAACAAGACCACACTAAAGCTACCAGCACAACTATGTTTATTGCAGCATTATTTACCATAGCTAAGATCTGGAACTGACCCAGATGCCCCTCAGTAGATGAATGGATCAAGAAAATGTGGTATATATACACAATGGATTTCTATGCCTCCATCAGAAAGAATGACATTGCCCCATTTGTTAGGAAATGGAAAGACTTGGAAAACATTATATTAAGCGAAGTAAGCCAGGCCCAAAGAAACATAGGCCCCATGGTTTCCCTTATTTACAATATCTAGTATATGTATGAGTCAAGCAGAAAAGGTCAGATAATGTGATGTTAGAAAAATGAACCCTTAGATATGTATTTTAAGGTTTTTTTTCTTTTATGCATGACTTTCTAACTCATTTATAAGATTATTGAACCATATCTAGTATATGTATGAGTCAAGCGGAAAAGGTCAGATAATGTGATGTTAGGAAAATGAACCCTTAGATATGTATTTTAAGGTTTTTTTACTTTCATGCATGACTTTCTAACTCATTTATAAGATTATTTCTTTGCTGCTTTGTATGTCCCTCCCCCACAGTATAACCCCTGATTTCACTATATTTGATGTCAGTATAACTTGTGGAGGAGATGGGGAAAAACACGTCGTTTAAGGATACAGGTGGACCTGTTGCAACAAAGAGAAGTACAAGTTGTCATGTCCAAAACGAGCTTTACAACGTCGGTGCGGGGTGGTGGGAAAGATTGGGACTGGGGGGGGGGGCTAGGGGGGAGGCTGGGAAGGGATGTGAAGGGTAAAAAAAGGAGGAGGCTGCAATGCTTGGTAAGAAGTGTACGCACTATCCTGCCCATGTAATTGTAACCCCTCTGTACAGTATGTTCACAAATAAAAAAAAAAAGAGTGCATTAACGTTGTGTGAGTTGAGAGGCTAATTTTTATCAGAATTTAAACATAATGAAAAATTGATGATTTTAAAATAAAAAGCTTAAAGGTACAATTTTAATGTGACTTGCACAAAGAGACATCTTTTCTTTTATTCTCCACAATTACTCAACTACAGGAAGTTCATGTAATTCAAATAAAGATGTTTCAGAAATAGATTAGACACATAAAGAAAAAGAGGTCCAGAATTGGGTGGTGCATTATTTAAAAATAGAAGTCAAATAAATATTTACCATAATTCAAAATAATAGCAATCATGAAAAGAGAAGATTTTAAGAAGAATGTATAAAAAGTGATAGTGCCAGAAATGCCTTTGGAGCTGCTCTCTGAGATTTTGGGTTTCTAGTACATGACAATTCGTAGGACTGGTTTGGTGGAGAAATATTGTTTGTTTTTCTTTGCTATGGAACGTTTTTATATGACCTTTGGTTATGAAGGAGTGTTTAGCTGGGAACAGTATTCTTGGTTGATAATTATTTGTCTTTAGGGCATGGCATACATCATTCCAGGCACTTGCTTTAATTGTCTTTGCTGAGAAATCTGAGGTGATTCTAATTAGTTTCCCTTTATAAGTGATTGATCTTTTCTCCTTGACAGTTTTAAGCTTCTTTTCCTTGCTCTGAATTCATACTTTTCAGATTATAATGTGACAGTGGGATGTCCTGTTCTGGTCTGGTCTTTTGGGGGTTGTAAATGCCCCTTGTATCTGAATAGGCCTATCTTTTTGCATGTTTGGGAAGTTCTCTGCTAGGATCCTGAAACAAATTTCTTCGACCATTAACGTCTATTTCTAGGTGCTGCTCTACACACATTTTCCTTAGATTAGGAATTCTGATGGTGTCTTCCAAATATTGAATAGATATATCATATTTTTTGGGTTTGTCTTAGGTAATTGTTCTTTCTCTATAACACCTAGGCTGTCTTCAATACCTGAGATTCCATCTACTGCATGGTCTAACTTTCTGCCAAGACTTTCTTCTTTGTGTTTTATTTCTTTTCCTTCTAATTGGTGGGCTTTGATGGCTTCAAATTTTTTGTTGGAGCTTTGTTTTAGGTCTTGGATTAACTTCTTTACTTCCTTAATTTGGTGTTATGTGCTTATTCTCAAATCACTTAGTCGATTGGTGATGGTTTCCTTGGACTCCCATTCCTTCTGGTGGTCTCCATTCATCATTGCTTTTGTGGTCTCCTAGAATTCTTTCAGCTGTCTGTTTATGGATTCCATGAATGCCTGTATTGATCTTTGTCTTTTCTCATCCCCCTCTCGCAATTCCTGTATTACTCTTTGATTAGCTTCCTCATGTTCATGCAATTCCTGTAGTTCTCTTTGGCTGTTCTCAGCCTGCTCACACAATTCCTTTGTATGTCTTTGTCTGTTCTCAGTCTGCTCATGTAATTCCTGTCTTTCTCTTTGACTGTTCTCACCCTGCACACACAATTTCTGTATTTCTCTTTGACTGTCCTCAACCTGCTCATCCAATTCCTGTATCAATCTTTGAGTAGCTTCTTCATGCTCATCAGATTCCAGTATGAATCCTTGGTTTGCCTGTTTCTCCGTATCACACTCACACTCGTCCTTTGCAGGTTTTCAATCTTTTCATTCACCATGTTTACCAATAGTATTTGTAGAGATTTTTGGGAACTCTCCTCTGGATTATTTATTAACTATTCTGTCAACTGATTATCTCTTGTGTTTTTCCGGCTTGTTCTGCCCATTTGGTATGAAAGTAACACCAATTTTGTGCTAGAACATCATTTTAAGGCAAGCATCAACCAAAGTCTTGTAGTAGCACAGTCAAAAGACTGCAGATACAATCTAGTTACCAGATAAAATCTATTCAATATCAAACAACTATGGATTAATGGGCTAAGAACAACAAAGCAGAATTTGGCAAACCAGAAATTATTAGTTTTAAGGAGAAATGTGGGGAAGATAAGATTAGAGGGATGTGGACAGATAAAAGGAGAGTGAATTTAGCCAAGTCCTAATCTCATAGAGGGAAATGGATTGGACAGAATGATAGGACAGAGATTAAGAAAAAAAAATAAACAAGAAAAAATGAAAAAAAGTTTAAATTAAAAAAGTGAAACACTTAACAAGTATGTATGTTTAAATATGATATTGAGAGAAGAAAAGGATAGGATGTTAGGAAGGCAAGGATAGAAAGGAGACATGAAAAACTAAAAAAAAACCTCTCAAATTTAGTTACCTTAAAATTATATAGGTATAAATTGGTAATACTGATATTAAAGAATTTAAGAGAAAGAGGTTGTGAATTAAATAATAAATTTCTGGATTAAGTGTGTACACAATGGCAGATAAAGTCTAATTATCAAACATGGGTAAATATTTGGGGATTATCAGAACAGTAATTAATTCTTTCAAAAAAGAAAGCAATAAAAAAGGACCAAAAAGTCAGGAGTAATAACAAAAAGGAAGGAAAGAAGGAAGGAAGGAAGGAAGGAAGGAAGGAAGGAAGGAAGGAAGGAAGGAAGGAAGGAAGGAAGGAAGGGAGCGAAAAAGGAAGGGACAAAACCATTTAATTTATAAAATATATTTAGCCCAACAAAAACTTCATATAATGAATCCTTTAGTAAATTCAAGTTGTCAATTTTCACTTCTTTGCGTGTTCTGGATTCATAAATGTAAGCAACAAATGAAGGATCATAAATAACCTCGTGAATCTGTTTGCATCTGTAGTAATATGTATGCAAATCTTTTTCTCATTTTCTATACATTACCAAATAAATATTTGCCAACAATTTACACTTAGGTATAAATATTCTAAAAATTGATTAAACCAAAGGATGTCAATATATTATATAATGTGAATACAAGGATTTGTATTGCTATTAATATTACAGTCTTAATGTTATATAATTATAAAAATTTTATTATATATTTTATCAGAGAAATTAGCATGCTCTGATTTTGGTGTCTGAGTCCTAATAGCAGAAAGTAATTAAAATCAAAAGAGATCTGTATTTGATGGCTCAAATGAATGTTTCTGAAAGCAATTAACTCGTTGGAGATTGTTCAAATACATCAAAAGGTCCTTAAAAAGCTGTGCCACATTTACAAGATTACCTATGATGTGATTCAAGAGCCACTAAACAATCATATTTCACTTTGCTATCACTATAATTATTCCCATTTTAAAAAGAATTATTCACATGTCACATGATATAAGTTTGTCCTTAAGTTATTATCTTCTATGAAATAATATCCAAATGATACTCTACACTGAGTTAAAGCAAAAATTGCAAAAAGTATTGGACTATGTAACTCCTTCAGGATACACATGTTGAAATTCTATTCCCCCTTCTGGTGATATTAGAATCAACCTTTCAGAGATGACACTACAATAATGATCCTGATGAAAGAAGCCCAATATAATTATTCTGCCAGGTGAACGTCCAGCAAGTAGATTATAATGAACCAGAAAGTGGACCCCCATAAGTTAAGGAATTGTTTGAACAACCATTTTTATTAATATTAATAAATTAATATTCAAGCTTCTAGCATAGGGGTAATATACTCCTGTTGTTTTTAAGCCACTTACTTTTAAGTATTCTCTTATAAAAGCCCAATGGCTGACAAAAGGCAAAGTAATATTTAGTTAATATCACAAATTCTGACAAAAATATTCATAAAATTTTATTATTTGAATTTTATTCTCCAAGTCTACAGGTTAAAAATATTTTTAAATTGGAATTGAATTGAGGTTCAACTCTATTCATCTATCATAATTAATTTTTGAATATTTTTATTATCTTTAAGTAGTTGTACATTCACTGAGTTTATGGATACTGTGTATCTTGATCACTGTCACCTCTTTCAACATTCTCATCCACCCCTCCCAAACAACCCCAATCCTATGTATCTCAATATTATGTTATGGAATCACTTGACATTTAACAAAGCAGTTTATGTGTACAATGCACCTGGAATTGTGTTACCACTTCAACATCTTCACTCCCATTTCACACTACCCTTTCCTTTGTATATTTCAATTCTTGGAAGTATACAATGGATTCTTGCCTGTATACTATCCTTTTCACCTTCAATTTCCTACCCCTCACATAATGCCCCCCACTGTCCTCTCTTGCAGTACATATTTATTGGTAATTATTTTGTTGAGCTGTGACTTAGTCTTTTAAGAGAATTATGGAATTTTCACTCTCCAGTGACTCTGACACTTCAGATAATTCATTTGTACCTCCTTGCATACCATCCAGTGTGTTTACTTTTACATTTATAAGCACCTTCTATCTACCACAAATGAGGAAAATCATGCAAGCTAAGTTTCTCTGAGTGGGCTTTATTTCACTTAATATTATTTATAATTGTTTCATTTTCCTTAAGGATGGTGCAATATTATTCTTTCTGATGGATGAACAGAATTCCATTATGTATGCATATATATGTGTATATATATATATATATATATATATGTGTATATATGTATGTATATAAATATACATATATACACACATATATAATTGTAAATTGGGATCAATAACATTAGGTATATATATAATATATATATATATATAATTTATATATACATATGTTATTCTTTATCTCTTTTTACAATGAGAGGCATCTGAGCTGCTCCCTTATGTTGGCTAGAGAAAATAATGCAATAATGACCATGATTTTGCTGGTAGCTTCAGTTTGGCCTTGTTTCTGCTCCATTGTATAAATGCCTGTAAGTGGAATGCTGGATCATAGATAGCTCTCTATTCAGTTCTCTGAGCAATTTCCATAGTGTTTTCCAAAGGGGTTGAACAAGATTACATTCCCAATAACAGGGTAATAGTGTTTCCTTTGGGCCACATTTATCAATAACTGTGATTGTTCATTTTTTCATAATGACATTGTAACAGGGGTGAGATGAATCTCAGTGTTATTTGGATTTGCATTTCTTTTATGGAGAGAGATGTGTCTATTTGTCATGCTTACCTTTTCTTCTAAGAAGTATTATCCCATATATTAATTGGGTTCTTGTTTATTTGAGGCTTTATTTTTGTTGGGTTTAACGTTTTGATCTCTAAATATGCGTTAATTATGAAAATAATTGTCTGATTCTTAGCTAGTAAAAATCTTCCATTCTGTTCTCTTTCTATATATCCTGCTAACTTTTTCCTTTGGCATGAAGAAAATCTTCAGTATGATGCAATTCTATTTACCCAGAAAAATAATGATATTACACCATCCATAAGCAAATGGAAAGACTTGGACCAAACTTATATTAAGTGAAGGAAGACAGACTCAAAGAAATATAAGTTGCCTGATATCTCTCATTTGTTATATTAGAATGTGCCTCTAATTCTAAAAGTAAAAACACTTGGATGGTAAAAGAGAAAACATTACACTTGCACATAATAAATTATAAGGGATTCTAAACATTTATACAGTGAGGTCAAAGGAGGATGCCTTTTTGAGAAGATCACCAAGGGTAAATATCTATATGAATATCATCATATAAAATAATGTTCATTAAAATAATCTCCAAGAAAAGACAATGAGAGGTTTTTTTATTATTATTTTGCTTTTTCCTTCTGTGTTCTGATGCTGTATTTTTTATATTTCTGCACCTTTTGTCTCATATGTAAGTTTGGAAAGTGCAACGGGGAACACAGAAATGGTGAGACACAGGGTTAACAAATACAGCAGTGCTACTCAATACACGCTACATTGTAAATGAACTGTACAACTTATGGGGGAGGGAGGTTGAAAGGGAAAAACTGGGAGTATATGAGGGAAGAGGTGACACTGTTCAAAAAGAAATGTGCTCATTATTTGACTTATGTAATGGTAACCCTTCTGTACATGATCTTTACAAATTAAAAATGGACCTCATAAAGAGGTCAGAGTAGTTATACTAATATTAGATAAAATATGCTTTAAATTAAAAGTGATATGACAGTAAAAAAGAGACAAAGAACTATATTAAATATTCATAAAGAAAACTCTCCATCAGAGGGATATAACAATTTTAATTATCAATGCCTTGAATCCTAGAGCTCCCAAATTCATCAGACAAATACTACTTACTCTAAAAACATGCATACATCCAAATACATTGTTCGTTGCTTGAACACATCATTCTTACCTCTGAACAGGCCATCCAGGTAAAAACTTAGCAAAAAACTTCAGAGCTAAATAACTGCATTGACAAGCTATACCTAACAGATATCTACAGACTATTTCACCTAACAGCTTCACAATACATATTCCTCTCAGAAGCCCCTGTAACATTCTCCAAAATAGATCAGATCTTAGATCACAAGGAGAGTCTATGAAAATTCAAAAATAAAAATGAAATTACTCTTTACATCTTGTCAGACCATGATGGGACCAAATTAGATCTTGACCTCAAAAGTCATCACAGAAAATTCTGAAACTCACAGACTGAATAACACATTGATAAATCATCAGCGAGTCACTGAAGAGATATGAAGGGAAGTTGCAACGTTTATGGAATTCAGTAGAAGTGAACATACAAAATACTACCACCTCTGGGACACAAAAACACGGCAATACTCAGAGGAAAATTTACGTCTTTGAGTATGCATATCAACAAATTAGAACCATCTTGAATCAGCACTAATGATGTGGAACTATGTCTTTGAAAAACAGGAACAAGCCAAACCAAAAACTGGTAAACAGAAATAATACAAAGTAGATTAAAGAAATAAATGAATTAGAGTCTTAAAAAACGTACAATCATAATTGACATTTATCTACTAGTAGCTCACATATTTGCCCAATGAAGGTCAACCTAGCTATTTTCAGAGATAGACTCAACCAGCTAAAACCAGTGAACAAAACAAACTTCTAGGATTCTAAGAAACAACATTATTTTGCCTTTTTAAAATAAATTTACTCAGCTGTTCTTATTAAGGTGATTTATAGATGGATTACAATTACATGAGTCAGGTAAAGAGTACATTTCCTTTTGTGAAATGTCTTCCGTTCCCTCACTTGTTCCCAGTTCCACCCTCCTGTTCCCATCCATGTGTTAAATAGTTCACTTTCATCAATGTGCAATTTTTCGCTCTTTTCCCTAAAGCTCTGTGCCCACCCCTCACCTTCCTGAAGATGTACAATAAATATGCCAGGCATAAGGTAAAGAAGAGAGAATTATCACAAAGTATAAACAACAAACAAAAAACAAAAAGTTTTCTGTTTCCATATTTCATAGTTTGTTTGCATATGTATATCTTGTTATATAAATATAATTGTTTTTTATCATAACGTTAATTCAGGGATTAAGGTGTGATAACATAATTTTGCTTTCTATTTAATAATACTTTTTATTTTAATATGAAAATTGTAAGTAACACAATTCATGTTCTAGTGAAATTTATAGGCTTAGATTTAAAGTTAAATTTTGAAAATGCCTAATATTTCCATTTTGGCAACCAAAATGAAAAACAGGCATGTTTTATCCTCAAGAATGTCATTATTTCATATGTAAAAAAGTAAACTACATGTAACATTAATTCAGTGGAAATGAGCAATCAAATACTTATGCAATGCATCAATTCCATAATTATGAAATTTATTGATAAAATTAATAAAACTTGTTTTAAGTACATTACTTAAGACATGAAACAATGATAATTTTCTCTTCTAGGTGAAGTTGATATAGAAATTAGAGTTCTGTGTGCTTGATATGTGTCGATTTACACATATGATTGGCTCATCTCTATGTTATTTGAAGATAACTGAGAACAGGACTAGAATAAAAATAAATCACGCAAATGCTTAGCTGTATTTTGTGACTAAATATGTCTTTATTTTATTTGAAAAATCTGGTAAATTTATTTAAGTCACATCAACAATAATGAGAAATAAACAGCCCCTAGCTCCTAAAAAGATAATAAGATAAAAGGAAACAACAGAAAAAAATTGAACTTCATTTTGCACGTGGTCTTCGTATAATTTGGTGCTTTGTAATTGTGGATTATGTGACTATCCCATAATTTGGGCTCAAATCAGAAGGACTATTGGAAGAAAATTTCAAAATGTAGAGCAGCTAACACAGCTGTGCAGTTGTTTGTAGGTTTCACTACATTCACAGCTGGACATCAAATGTACAAAGGAAATAATTCTGCTGTTTTGCATGCAAGAATGTGATGAAAAGCATACTTTTATCTTCTTAGATGAAATAAGAAGACCACACTTTAAAAGATGACTAAACGATCAGCCTTTTGAATAACAGTGCCATTTTTTTGGGGGGTCCGGTCGTGGGGCCCGAACTCTGAGCCTGGGCGCTGTCCCTCAGCTCTTCAGCTCAAGGCTAGTGCTCTACCACTTGAGCCACAGTGCCACTTCTGGATTTTTTTCTTTTTGCTTATGTGGTGGTGAGAAATCAAACCCAGGGCCTCATGCATGCAAGGCAAGCACTCTAAAATTGAGACACCTTCCCAGCCCCAACAGTGCCATTTTTAAGGCACTCTAGATAATTCAAGTCTTGCATCCCTCCACAAATATTAATGCCATTCACAAATCATTGCTGAAGGGAATTTCCAGTTTTATTTGATATTTCAAATTGCTTAGGAGTAACAGAAAAAATAATTCAAGTTGTTGAGAAAATTTACTTTAGAATAAGCAAACAAATCAGATTCAATTCCATAGCATAACCTTTACGAAAAATGAATTCAGGAATATGGCATGTCCTTTGTAATTTAATATGAGTAATTAGGGCAAAATGCCAAAAACAGACTCTAAAAAGAAGTCTTTGTTAAGATATATTAAAGATTACCTACAGACAGGTAATTTTACCTACATTTTCTATTATATGATAACATATTTTTGGCTGCTAATCAGAGAGACTCAAAATTATTATTAATTATGATATGAAAAATGCATCATCATGAATAAAAGAAATCAGGGAGTAGATGGCTCAAGAGCTGGTTGGTTCTGTTAAATGTTCTCATTATTTTGAATTTCTGGTGTTTTTGTATGTGTGGAATTATGAATGTATTTTATGTCTGGGCAGGAAGATTGATTATTAGATCATTGTCTGATACCCAATGTCAGGAACCTAACCTGAGTGAAAGTGGTAAATGTGTGTGTGTGTGTGTGTGTGTGTGTGTGTGTGTGTGTGTGTGTGTGTGTGTGTGTGTGTGTGCCTGCCAGTCTGTATTTAGAAGGAAGTGTCTTATTTCTCTCAGGGTATAAACTTAATTCTATTAGTTTTATTACATTAATGACCGCAGATAAATGTAATTAACATTTTGAAACATATGTTTATATTCTTTTGATTGCATGAACAAACTAATAATTTATGTTTGGGGTATGAGTTTTGTGGAAGGTCAGCTGAAAGTATAAACATTTGGAATCTTGAGAAAGATATCAATGACAATCATTTCAGTATAGAACAATTTTAGACAACACTTGAAGGATATGTAAACCTATATGAAAATGAAACATTTATTGATTTTTCCATAGCTACAGTATTCTATAAATTTGTAGGAAAACAAGTTAAATTATGGAAACATAAAAGTAATGTGATTATTTATTGCATACAGTTTTACATTTTAGTTTCGTCAAGTCAAAATATCATTTAGTTTTACTGTATAGGAAGGAAAACCCTAAATATTATAGTTTGTGCCATGTTTCATATTAGGAAGCTTTCTCTGTATCAATAAGTTTATTTCTTTTGTTTCTGCTTTCCTATTCATAATTCTGTTTCTCATAGTAGTTTTCTAAGGACTTTTTCTTTCTACCAATTTGGGGCTTGAACATAACTCATGCTCAGTTTGCTAACAGTAGTCAGTCTACCATTTGAACCATGTCCCAGCCCAGAAATTTTTGTAGTTAATTGGAGATAGAACCTCATGAACTTTCCTACCACACAGAAAACCATTATCCCCCAAGTCTCATCTTTCTTAATTACTAGCGTTATAGAGATGAGTCATGGACCCCAAGAGTCAATGACTTTTCATGTATTATAGAATACACATGTTTGCTAGTAATTGTAATAATAAACTACCACAGCTTGAGTGCATTAACACTGTAAATATATTTCCTCTGAGTTGGTGGAACTAAAACTCCAAGATCAGAGTTTTCTTCTTCTGAGTCCTCTTTCCTTGGCATATTCAAGACCTTCTGCTTCTCTTGGAGGAGACTTCAACTTCAATGTTACCATTGAGATTCTGTTTCCACATGCAGTCACTTTCTAAGACAATAGGTTTTTGATATTTAGTATGATTTCAGTGGGACAGTATCCAACACATAACATATTACTTAATGGATGAAAGGAAATCATTTCTTTGTGGCATGGAAGTTATGGTTATACTTTTTAAAAAGAGCAAAAAAAGTAAAGGCTTTATTAGAGATTGTTAAATGAGTATGAAATCATGACCTTAGACATGCCAAATTCTTACCCTTGCACACACTTATATTTCTAGGGGAACTGGAGGATTGAACCCAAAACCGTATACTTGTGAAACAGCATCTCTACTACTACCATATCTGCAGATTATAATTGGATTGCTTATTTTGAGGCAGTATCACTATGCCTGGGTATTCTTGGACTGTGGTCCTCCTAACACAAACATAAAACATTGCACCCAGCAAATGGTTAGAGTATCTGAAACTTCATTTTGTGTGTGGGCTTGCTTGGAGCTGGAATTCTCTAATCTCTATTTTCCAAGTAGATAATATAGGTTTGAGCAACTTTATCCAGTAAAAGTATGCAATTTCAAAATATCTTGATATTGCCAATATTTGTGCTTAACATATATAGCTAACCATAATTTTCTCCCTCTTTTGTTTAGTTCTCTGAGTTGAAAACATTGACTTTCTTGATATACATGGCTTTGTTTTGGATGAAATCCCATCACAATAAAAAAAATCCCCCAAAAGTTTATGTCAAAAATCATGGAAAAGAAGGCTTCAATTTGGAAAAAAAAAACAAACAAACACTGATCCTTAAGTTATAAATGCAGTACATTTATAGTATTCGTCAATACTTTCTTAAGTACGAGGAGGAAGGCAGAAATGTGAAAGATGTCAGGTCTCTGTAGAAATTCTGTAGTTGTCTCTTCATGTTATCTTCCTTCATTAAAACTTGCTTTATTAAAACGCTCTGGGTGTATATTGGTTGGACTGATTGGTAATTTCTCCAGGAAATGAAGCTGATTTTAGAAGGCTGATGGGGTGGTAAAAAAAGGAATGATTAGAATGAACACAAATATTGCCACAGAATGAGCTGACCAGGTTTAACTGCTGTACAGTAAAACAAAGCAAAGTTTCAATTCTGATGATCCACATTGGAACATATATAGATAGATACTTATACATATACATATAAATACACATATACGTACATACATGAACAATTAAATCTCCAGTAGACTATAGAGAAAGTTGGTGTGACAAGTATTAAACTACATCAAACTGGTTGTAGGAAATGTCCATTAAAATATAAATAGTTTAGCATAGATTTTGTAAAGAATGAAAATTCTTCATTATATACTTTACAAATATCCTTAGTATGTTTTAAGTTTTTTTTTATTGTGAAAATACCGTATAGAGAGGTTACAATTACATGGGCAAGGAAATGAGTACATTGCTTTTTTTGGGGGGTGTGGCAGGGGTCCAGTCGTGGGGCGTGAACTCTGGGCCTGGGTGTTGTCCCTCAGTTCTTCAGCTCAAAGCTAGCACTCTACCACTTGAGCCACAGCTACATTTTCGGCTTTTTTTGCTTATGTGGTGCTGAGGAATCGAACCCAGGGCCTCATGCATGCAAGGCAAGCACTTTACCTCTGAGCCACCTTCTCAGCCCCATAATGAGTACATTTCTTATCAAGCATTGTTACCTCCTCCTTTGTTTCCCCTTACCATCCCTGTCCATCTTCCCCTTCTGAACCTCCCCCAAACCCAAGCCAAAATTGTTAAGTTCGTTTTTCTACATAACATCTTGTACATCTCATTGATGCAGTAGGTCCAGTTATATCCCTATTTTAACAATTTGTTTTTTCCCTTCCCCTCCATAAATTATACCAACATCAAATACAGTGAAAACAGGGGTAATTTTTTTATTGCAGTAGGAGCATCTATATGATGCTGAAAATTGGAATTGCACAAAATATGCAACATGGCTAGGCACTGGTGGTTCAAGGATGTAATCTTAGCTAGTTAAGAGGCTGAGATCTGAAGATCACAGTTCAAAGCCAATCTGAGTAAAAGTTCATTAGATTCTTATCTCCAATTAACCACCAGGGCAAATGGAATTCCAGTTCAGATTGTATGTTGAGCACTGGCCTAGAACACGAAAACACCATCCAGGCCCTGAGTTTAAGCCCTGGGATCAACAGAAACTAGAACATAAAATAAAACCTGAAGTTAGATATTTTATAATGAAGCACAAGTTAATATACTCTACATTGTTAGAAAGACTAGACTTGTGTTAGCTTTATAACCTACCATAATAACTGATATTGTCCATTTATTAAACAGAAAGTCTTACTCAGATTTACAAGTTTAAAGGTTTCAGTGTATGTTTAGTTGGTTTTATTGCTTTGGGGCATGTCACAAGACAATATCAAGGTGGGGAGTATGTCAAAGGGAAAAGTTTTTGACCTAGAATGATTAAAAGATGTAAGAAGAAAGTAGACGAGAGTCTATGTTCTCATAGATTTCACACTGAAGAACTTACTCTCCAGAAGAACTATTCAGGTATTCTCCAGAGTCTGGTAAGAAATAGAAAGTCATTTTTCTTTAACACATAGGTCTTTCTGGGGCATTCTAAATTCAAATGGCAACATCTTCACCAATGATAATGACATGTCCAGGGGTAGAAGCAACTAGATATTTCTATAAATTCTAATTAGATCTCAGCAGACTAAATATTTTCTGGAATTCCTATTAAAATATTTTCTTGCAGATGGAGTGGGTCTTTATACTACAAATGTGTGTATCTGTGTGCATGTATGTGTGTATGTGTGCGTTTGAAAAAACTAATATAACAATGTATCAGATAAAAGTATTTCGTATGGCCTGTCATTTTTCTTCTCAAACCAGGAAGGTGTGGCACAATTCCCAATCAAATCCTATCCAAGATTCAAACATTAAAGCTGTCCCAAAAGGTTTACATGGCAACCCTAACACATCCATCCTGTTTAAGGTGCCCGTGCTATAGGAAAACTTTTAGTCTTACAATTACGTTGTCACCAAGGAAACAACATACAATATTTCTTTTAAAATTACCTAGATTGTAGAACACTTTAGCCAGAAAATTGAAGGAATATACTTTATGGGATTTAATTTACATATTTAGTCACTTAGATGAATGTCCTATATCCACAACTCAGAGCTCTATTAAACTACATAATTGCAAAACTCATCTATTACTCATCTGTTGAATTTCTTTTTAAAGTGTCTTTTAAATGACAAGGATGAAGAAATTTAAATTGGTTAATATTACCCAGTATTACTTTAATTTTTGATTAATAGTTAAAACAAACTGACAGACTATTAGTCCATAAAGATTTACAGAGTAAGTTTTTGGCTTATATTTTCATTTGTTCCTCTTTTTTGGCTTGTGACATAATTTTTTTTCAAAAAGGCAATTTGGTCTTAACCATTACCCACAAAATTTATGCTGTCATAGAATCACAGTGTTTTTCTGATTACTTTAAGGCAATAGAAGGCTCATTTTATGCCAACACAAAATATAAAATCCAATGACATTTTCACTGAACAAGCATTCATAAAAAATCATGAAATTATAAAGTAAAACACCATGCCAAGGCTAGCACTGTACCACTTGAGCCACAGTGCCGTTTCTGGTTTTTAGGACGTTTATTGGAGATAAGAGTCTCACAGATTTTTTGTCCATATAGCTTTCAACCATTATCCTCAGATCTTAGAGTTATGAATAGATAGGATTACAAGCATGAGCCAACAAAGCCCAGATCCAAGGCAATTTTAAAAAAGCAAGCTTATTGAAACTTCTGGCTTTTTCCAATAAACAAACTTATTTTTCAGCATTAATTTATAACTATGAGTTATTTTTAGATGTAACTGGGATTTTTAATAGATTCAAATATAATTTTTACTATTACTCAGTATCTCACAAATAGCCACTGTCATTAACTTTGCACAAAGTCAATTATTACATACTATCTTACACAGTATTATTACATTATATAATGCATATAGTGTGAAGTGAAAATAGTTTGGACAATTTCATATAAATTATTAGGTGCTATTTTAACATTATAAATTCACAACTGTGTTTTTAAACTAAGGAAGAAAGATTTTAGTGTTAAAATCTAATATGAATGTGTAGTGTGTCCCCCCAAAAAATACTCTGGTTTTTCTTCAGATCGTACAAATCTTTCGCCTTTTACTAAACCAAAAATTCTGAGTTCATACAGACAAAATTATTTTCTTTTCACTAAAGACTTTGAAGTAATATCATTGGAAATAGTGAGGCAAATGGAGGAAGAATTAAACTCACATCCAACAATGTCTCTGTTATTTTGCTACTCCTCCACTAAGACCTGTCCATTCACAGTTGTCATAAAAATTCATGTCTCTCTTAGAATTCTATTTGAAAATGTTCTAAATCACTGATTCTATTTGTACTTTCTCTTATATAAAAAAATATAAACACAAAACAATTGAAATAAAATGCACACATATGTTGAAGTCACCATATCTGCAAAAAGAACCAAGAAAGTGGAACTTCCCCAGGAACAAAAACATGTTATGTACAGTTTTTTAAAAGTACAAAAACCTCAAATACATGTTAATTTGAGTAGAACTATAAGGATAACTGTCTCTCAGAAATAAGTTTGTTTTAATTTGTAATTAAGTTCATCTGGGTGAACCTAATATAGCAAATCCCTTGAAAGGATCAAATTGTTTAAAACAAATGTAACTGTATATGAAGTAAGATCTGCACATATTTGAAGGAAAAAATCCTACAGTATTAAATCACAAAAATCATGACATACTTAACATATTCATAAATGCAAAGAATAAGTCCAATAGTATCCATATTGACAACTAAATACAATTGATTTAACAAGCACAAAATATGCAAGTAATAGAATCTGAGCTGTTTACATGAGTGTACCTAATATAAACCTACTCTAAATTACACAGTTTGTAGAAGACTGAACATGGGTTATCTAAAGGCAAACATCAGCACATTATATAAATGAAAGTAAAAAATCTCATGAAAAGAGAGAATAGTAGCTTCTGGAAAATACAATTTTAATAAATGGTGGTCAAACTATTTCTAGTGTTGACAAAAAAAATTGCATACCTATTTAGTGAGATCGAGAAAAGACCCAAGATACCCGAACTGATTTGAAAGGTTGGCAAAGTAGCAGGGTACAACTATAACATTATTATGGATGTTGGCTATGGCATAGAATTCATTTACTCTTTGATCTGACAAATGAATATATGAAAAAACAGAATTTCTCCAACTAAATATCATGACCTAACTAAACACATAATCAGAAAACTCATCATGCAAGCCTTATTGCAACCTGGATAAAAAAAAAATCAGTCATACTGATTCTGTATTTATTGTAAATGTTGATTTTTTCATAAATTATTTCCTTTAGTTTGCATTTTTGAAACATTTTGTTAAGTGTATATGGTTAACTAATTTTGGATTTCTCCTTCAATTTAGTTCTGAGTGTAATGTCTCACTTCAGTTCCTAACCCATGAAATGATGTTGTTTACAAAACAAATGCTCATAATCACTGTTTATAATACACATAATCTCATAAGCATGACACCAGTAAGCAGAGGTTAACATTTTGATATCATGGTCTCACTACTGATGAGGCCTATCTGCATGAGTATACTTGTACCTAGATTCCTCAGCCGAAATTTAGCCACTTTTAAAAAGTGTCACCTTTATCTGTCACCTATCAGTCATTAAACTTGTGTATAAAGCCTAAGGAAAATAAGGTATGAATTTAGCTTTTCTGCATTCACTGTATTTGATGTCGATATAATTTGTGGAGGGGAAGGGAAAAAACAAATCGTTTAAATATGGATACAGGTGGACCCATTGCAACAATGAGATGTACAAGTCGTTATGTCGAAAACGAACTTTACAACTTTGGTGCAGGGGGGCGGGGGGGGGGAGCGGGGAGGATTGGGCGGGGGTGGGGGGGACGGGAGGAGGATGAGAAGGGATGGGAAGGGGAAACAAAGGTGAAGCTACGATGTTTGATAAGAAATGTACTCATTATCTTGCCCATGTAATTGTAACCCCTCTGTACAGTATTTTCACAATAAAAAAAAATTTAAAAAAGAATTTAGCTTTTCTGAATATAAAGTAAACAAAATGAAGCATAAAGTAAATCACTGGTTTAAAGTCAAACTATTTCTCCAAAACATTCTAAACATTTCCTTACAATGCGTATTATTCTCAAGAAGGGAATGGGTAATGTGAGAAGAGGACTAACCAAGCATTGTCTTCAAATATACATAATTTGGATTTACCTCTTTATTTCACTATAAGCATTTTTTATTTGAAAAACCTGTTTGAATAATTGATTTCAAGATCAGGTATAATATATCCTAGTTGCATACACCAAACTACAGTCAGAAAATGGTATATAGCAATTAAGTAAGAAAACATATTCAATAAATAGCAAAAGTATATACCTATAGAGATAATATTTTGAAGAATGCATTGAAAATATTCTAATATAATAGTTAAGTTGATTGAACATTTTCACATTGACAGTAATTAACTACAATACTTTACTGCTAATTGGACAAGATTGTCTTTCTAAATGAGCAAAATATATTTCTCCTTTTACTTTGTCAAGGAATTAACTGAAAAAAGAAATTAACATATGAATCTATAACAACTGGAATGAATTTTTGTCTTTTTATTAGAAATTTTAATTTCACAAAGTATTTTTAATTGTGTTATACACATATGTCCACATAGTGTAGCTTGTTAAATTTTATTCCTGTTATTAATTTCATCACCCTATTTTTATACTTAAATTTTATTATGTGATCATACTAAGTTATAAAGTATTTGAACATATTTACTCCAAATTATTTCTCTTCATCTCCTCATTCACTATATTCCAAACTGAATAAGTTACATCTTCTTTGTGTGTGCAAATACTGTACAAAAGAGTTAGAATTACATAGCCGAGATAATGAGTACATATCTTTTTTGCGGGGAGGGTGTCTGGTCGTGGGGCATGAACTCTGGGCTTGGACACTGTCCCTCAGCTCTTCAGCTCAAGGCTAGCGCTCTACCACTTGAGCCCCAGCCCCACTTCCAGCTTTTTTGCTTTTTGCTTATGTTGTGCTGAGGAATTGAACCCAGGGCCTCATGCCTGCAAGGCAAGGGCTCTACCACTGAGCCACCTTCCCAGCACCAATGAGAACATTTCTTTTTTTTAATGTGATATATATATTTTTTATTGTTTTATTGTGAAAATAGTGTACAGAGGGGTTACAATTACATGGGCAGAATAATGAGTACATTTCTTATCAAGATTTGTAGCCTCCTCCTTTATTTCCCCTGCCCATCCCTTCCCATTCTCCCCTAGCCCCCCCAACCCAATACTCCCAGATCCCCCTCCCGCCCCCCTCCATGCCGCAACAGAGTTGTAAAGTTCGTTTTCGACATAACGACTGGTACATCTCATTGTTGCAATGGGTCCACCTGTATCCATATTTAAACGATTTGTTTTTCCCTTTCCCCTCCACAAATTATAGAGACATCAAATACAGTGAAAGCAGGGGTTATACTTTCGGGGAGGGACATACATAGTAACAAAGAAATGATCTTATCAATGTGTTAGAAACAATCACATGAAAGAAAAAAACATTTGAATACATATCTTAGGGTTCATTTCCCTAACATCAACTTATCTGACTTTTTCTGCTTGACTCACACATATACTAGATACTGCAAATAAGGGAAACCATGGGACCTGTCTTTCTTTGGGCTTAGCTTAATTCACTTAATATAATTTTTTCCAGGCCTTTCCATTTCCTAACAAATGGGGAAATGTCATTCTTTCTGATGGAGTCATAGAATTCCATTGTGTATGTATACCACATTTTCTTGATCCATTCATCTACTGAGGGGCATCTGGGTTGGTTCCATATCTTAGCTATAGTAAATAATGTTGCAGTAAACATAGTCGTGCTGTTAGCTTTAGTGTGGTCTTGTTTGCAAACATTTGGGTAAATGCCCAAAAGTGGGATTGCTGGGTCATAGGGGAGCTCTATGTGGAGTCTTTTGAGGAACCTCCATACTGCTTTCCAAAGTGGTTGGACAAGTTTACACTCCCACCAACAATGAAGTAAGGTTCCCTTCTGTCCACATCCCCTCCAGCATCTGTTGTTATTACAGTTCTTGATTTTTGCCATTCTAACTGGAGTGAGGTGGTATCTCAATGGTGTTTTGATTTGCATTTCTTTTATGGCTAGTGAGGATGAGCATTTCTTCATGTGTCTACTGGCCATCCTTCTTTCCTCTTCAGAAAAGTTTCTCTTTAAGTCTTTAGCCCACTTGTTTATTGGGTAGTTGTTTCTTTGAAGATTTATTGTTGGGGGACTTAATTTTTTGAATTCCAGGTATAATTTAGATATGAGCCCTTGGTCAGTTGTATGGCTAGTGAAGATCTTCTCCCAATGTGTGGGCTTTCTATTGATATTGCTAGCTATATCCTTTGCCATGCAGAAGCTCTACAATTTCATGCAGTCCCATTTATCCAACCTTTCTTTGATTTGTTGTGTTTCTGGGTCTCTATTAAGAAAATTTCGGCCTGTGCCAAGGAGACCTATGGTTTCTTCTATTCCATCAAGTACTGTTTTCAGAGTGTCTGCTTTGTTTTCGAAGTCTTTGATACATTTGGAATTGCTTCTGGTCCAGGGTGATATATAAGGATCTAGCTTTAGTTTTCTACAAGTACTTAACCAATTTTGCCTGCACCATTTACCGAAGAGGCTGTCTTTCTTCCAATCTATTTTTTTAGCTCCCTTATCAAAGATTAGATGACTATAGGTCTGTAGGTTCATTTCGGGGCTTTCAATTCTATTCCATTTTTCCTGAAGTCTATTATTGTGCAAGTACCAAGCTGTTTTGATCACTATGGCTTTGTAGTTGAGTTTGAAATTTGGTATTGATATTCCTCCATCACTGTTCTTTCTGTTGAGCATCGTTTTTGCTATTTGGTGTCTTTTAGTGTTCCTTATGGATTTTTCGATTGCTACTTCAATTTCTTTGAAGAATGAGGTTGGAATATTGATAGGTACCACATTGAATTTGTAGATATCCTTGGGAATTATTGCCATTTTCATGATGTTGATCTTTCCAATCCAGGAGCATGGGAGATTTTGCCACGTTCTAAATTCTGTTTTGATTTCTTATTTCAACTTTTTAAAGTTTTCAGCATAGAGGTCCTTCACTTCTTTGGTTAAGTTAATTCCTAGGTACTATATAATTTTTGGTGTTATTACGAATGGTTGGTGTTTCTTTCCTAATTTCAGCCACACTTTTCTCATTGTTGGCATACAGAAAAGCCATGGATTTTTGAGGGTTAATTTTATACCCTGCTAATTTGCCAATGTTTTGAATCAACTTGAGTAATTTAGGAGTGGAGTCTCTGCGATTCTTTAACTACAAGATCATGTCATCTGAAAAGAGGGAGAGTTTTACTTCTTTTTTCCCTAGTTGGATCCCCTTTATGTTTGCTTTTGTCTTTCACTGAATCTAGGCATTCAAATACTAGATTGAAGAGAATTGGAGAGAGTGGACATTCCTTGTCTCGGTCCTGATTTGAAAGGAAATGGCTTTAGTTTTTCACCATGAAATATAATGCTGGCTGTAAGTTTGTTTTTTACAGCCTTTATTGTATTGAGGAATGTTCCATAGATTCCTAATTTTTCCATAACCTTCATCATAATGGGCTGTTGGATCTTGTCAAATGCTTTCCCTGCATCTATTGAGATAAACATGGGGTTCTTATCCTTGCTCCTGTTGATGTGATGTATTATAGCAATTGATTTGCGTATATTGAACCAGCTATGCATCCCTGAAATGAATCCTGTTTGATCGTGGTGTATGATTTTTTGGATGAATTGTTGAAGTCAATTGGACAAAATTTTGTTAAGAAGTTTTGCCTCAATGTTCATCAACGAAATGGGTCTATAGTTCTTTTTATTTGATGAGTCCCTGCCTGTTTTTGGGATGAGGGTTATGATGGCTTCATAGAATGAGTTTGGTAGTGAACTTTCTCTTTCAATTTCATTGAAGAGTTGGAGGAGTATTGTTGTGAGCTCTGTTTTGAATGCCTTGTAGAATTCTGCTGTAAAACCATCTGGTCCTATGTTTTCTTAGATGGGAGGTCTCTTATTGCTGTATTTCAATGCTTGATACGGGCCTGTTAAGATGGCTTAACTCATCTTGGTTTAGTTTCGGCATGTAAATATTTTTGCCAAGTTCTCAAACTTATAGCATATAGTTTTGAGAAGTATTACCTTATAATATTCTGAATCTTGGTTGTTTCTGTGGTGATATTTTCATTCTCATCTCTGAGTTTATTTATTTGGGTGTGTTCTCTTCTTTTTCTGATAAGATTTGCAAATTGTCTGTGAATTTTGTTAATTTTTTCGAAGAACCAACTCTGTTTTGTTGATTTTTGTATGTTTTTTTGGATTCTAATTCATTTAATTCTGAGTTAATTTTAACTATTTCTTTTTGTCTACTGGATTGGGGTTTATCTTGCTGCTCTTTTTCAAGGAGGCTCAGATGTCTCATTAGTTTGTTGGTTTCAGATCTTTCCAATATGTTGATGTAGGAACTCAAAGCTATAAACTTGCCCCTGAGTATTGCCTTTGCTGTGTCCCAGAGGAGCAGGTAATTTGTGTGTTGATTTTTGTTGAATATCATGAGCATTTGAATTTCCTTTCTAATCTCTTCCATGACCCACTTGTGATTCAGCAGTGTGTTATTCAGCCTCCATGTATTATAGGACTTTATTTGCTGGCTTTTAGTGTTGAGTTCTAATTTTACTGCCTTGTGGTCTGAGAGAATGCAAGGTATAACTTCAAGGTTTCTTAATTTGGACAAGTTTGCTTTGTGGCCTAAAATATGGTCTATTTTAGGAAATGTTCCATGTGTAGCTGAGAAAATGTATATTCTGATGCTACTGGATGAAATATGCAGTAGATGTGTGTTAAATCTAATTGATCTATGCAGTTGTTTAGATCTGCGGTTTCTCTGTTGAGGTTTTGCCAAGTTGATCTATCTAGATTGGAAAGTGGTGGGTTAAAGTCCCCAACAATTAATGATTTTGAATCTAAGTGCGATTTGAGGGAAAGTAGTGTTTCTTGGATAAATTTTGGTGCTCCTTTGTTGTTGAATTGATATTTAGAATTGTAAAATCCTCCTGTAGGAGAGTTCCCTTAATTAGTATGTACTGACCTTCCTTATCTCTTTTCACTAATTTTAATTTGAAGTCTATTTTATCTGATATTGGGATTGCATCTCCAGCCTGTTTATGGGGGACGTTTGCTTCCAGAACAGTTTAGCAGGGACAAGGAAGCATAGATAAACTGAAAGATAATAATTGTGTAGATTTTAGGACACAATCAGGTAACAGGGTTATGGTTGTGAAAACTGGGTACCCAGTACTAGGGTAGATGCAATTGGCATGGTGGACTGATGTAGTGCAGAGCTCTGCGTTTGCCTCTCCAGTTTTGGCTGTTAGATCTTTAGGGAACTACCTCTAGCAGCTCATTATCAGCTTGTTGTGTTTAGGCACGTACCATGTATAAATGTCTACTCCAAGTAGATTGCATTCTTTGACATCAGCTATATGATCTTTGCCCTAAGCATCCTGAGAGACCATACTCCACAATGCTGCAGAACTGGCTCCACATAGTGAGCTGCAATCACCTCATATAACTCTCGCTGCTCCTTTCCAGTGTCAATTATCATGGTAACAAGGGATCTGAGATGTGCTCAGCAGCAGTGGGAAGCTACCAATTCTAACCCTGGCATTCTGGGAGCTCGCTAGAAATGGACAAGATCACCTGCTGGTCTTCCAACCTCTCTCTGTGGCTCTGGATAGTCAGACTCTTGTAATTCAGATGGGTTACTTTGATGTCCAGTTGGCCTCAAACTTGCTCTGTCTTCTCTCTCTAGGTGCTCATCAGCTTCATCTGCCTCTCCTTTTCCCTCCAGGTAGCTCGCTTCATCTCCACATCCTTTGAATTGTGCTTCATATCAACCTGTGGCTTTCACACCAAACTCTTCCACATTCTCATCTACATCTCTAGCTGTGAATCTGGCACAACAAGCTCATGTAAGTTCTTTATCTGCTTATCAAGATTTGAGCTGGAATCCAAGGTGGTACTAGCTAATTGAGAACACGGGAAGCATCTTAAATACTCCCCTGCCATTCACTGCTCATTGAGAAAGATGTAAATCTGTTGTGGTCAGTCTCTCTTTTTCCATTTCTGGTTCAGCAGAATAAAGATAAGTCACAGTGGAGCTACCAGACAGCTGCTATGTCAGCAAGTGAGCCAACCAAAGATAAGTCAGTGAGGGGATACTTATCAAATATACTAGGGTAAATGCACATATTTGTAGGACACTACTAAGTGCTATCATCAAACTAGTTATTTTATGTCCCAAATAGCAGACCAATCTTAGGCTCTACCCTAGATCTTCCTGTTCTGAAGACCCTAAAGACTTCTAAATACAACTCACACCTAGTAACATGGCTGAATAGAAAATTATGGATTAGTATTCTGAGGGTGTGCTAAGGTGTTGTTTGTCATGACTACCATGAAATCAATGTCCTTTCTCTCACTTTCACCATATCTCTTTATTTGGTATAAGTGGTAGATTTCTTAGTGTGTCTTTTTTTTCCTGTTAGTTCAGTGCACAGGTTAAAACATTAAGCATGCCAAATTATGGGTTTCCATTGTTCTAGTGGACATTTTGCATCCTAGGACCTTTCTTCCAAGTAACTCTCTTCTTGAGCCCTCATATGCATATGCTCACAGAAGTGAATGTCTCACAACCATGGAACATAGTTGCTCAATGATGATAATCTCACACAGATACTCAAGCAGTTTGGGTCTGGAGCTTTTCTAAAAGGCCTTGGACTAGGTACTGTGGGCAACATTGACAGTAATTCCTCAGAACAGTACCACTGACAGCAAGTGAGCTTTGATTACTATTTAGCCCTTAGTAGTCCTACCTAGGGTATGAACACATGAAGAAACCCTGTTTAGCCTATTGAACAGTGTCCCCATCAATGAAATCATTTTGAGCCTAGGAGAAAAATCTCTATTTGTAAATCAGTACACATAAGAAGCAAATGATTCCCCATAATCAAACTCCTGGAGAATAGAATGTAAGGATGTCTACACAGTTGGGAAATAATATTCTGAGGGGTGGAAGGGATGAGTTAGATAGCAAAGAAGTAATTATAAGTTTCTGAATTCCTTACCTAACTTCCGTCTGCCCCTCAGATTCAATTAAAGAAGTTGTGGAATGTTTACGATCACAAAATGAAGTTTTTAATCCCAGGCTCAAACACTAAGCATTCTTGTTACATCTTCCCACTTGCTCTGATGTAAAGGGTTAGAAGGGCAAAGGGGAAGGGAGCCCCATGCTCAGGAATATAAATGGAGCTTACAAGCTACTGCAGTCTCTGACTTTCTTTGTTGAAGGTAAGATAAAAGGCAGCTTGAGTTTCTAAGAACTCAAGGCTTCTAGGCTTCTAGGCTATATGGCTCCTTCAGAGCTTCTTTTCCTCCTCCTGTGTATTGAGAGCAGAATTTATTAAAGTGCTTCTGTCTCTTGGGGGCAATCTTTCTCTTCACACAATGCTTAAAGTACACAATAGGTGGAAGCTGTCATTAAATTAAAAAAAGTAAGAAATAGCACAGAGTGTGTGCTTCCCCTGAATTCCTGGACCTAACAAGTTTCCAATTCTGAAGACAAAGAGATTATGGGTGAGTACTAAAAACCGTCCCTGAATGGTGAACCTAGAACACTTTTCCCAAAGCAGGTTCTGTCCAGTACAGTAGTTACCACCTATAATCCTTCTTATTAGGATGGCTGAGATCTACTGGATCAAAGAACTTATAGACCATGCAAGACAGAAAAGTCTAAGATATTGAGTCCCAACAGAAGAAACGGGGCCAAGAAGAGAAAACTTATCATTGCTGGAAAAGGAGGACTTAACCAGGAGAATGTTTCTCTGAATACACACATGGGTATAATTATAACAAAGTTCTAAGTTGTGGCTCACCAAGATAGAAACTTTCAAGTCAAACCTCACTAAGGCTAAATATAAAACTTACAAAAAAAACTATTTGGATTTCCGTAGTAACATCTTTTTTAAGGAGAGAGAGAGAGATAGAGAGAGAGTGTGAGCTGTCTGAGATTATATATGGGACAGAATTGGTATTTAAAAATCATCATATTGAAACTATCCTTTAGTTTTCCCATTCAAGTCTGGTGGCATTTTAGCTCTACCACTGGAAACACTCAATTCTTGCTTTCTTCTGGTTAACTGGAGATAAACATGTAATGGATACATCAAACTGGGTTGGTTTCAAACTATCATGTTCAGATATGAGCCATTATTCTCCGCCCAGTATTTCCAGTAAAATACTTAATCTTTCTGACTCTCAGCTTCTTCCTGTGTGGAAAGTGAAAAGAATTACTTTGTGGACCTTAGAATCCGGTGGGAGTTATGACTGGGGGCAGGAAGTATAAGTGTTCAGGATGTGTGGACAGAGTCTGACACGCTCATAAAACTACTGATGTTTATATTGAAATGAATTCCAGGAATTGGAAAAAAGATGAATTTTTCTGTTCTTTATCCATTTATTGGCATTGAGGGAGCCACAGAAATTCAAGAACAGGGAAACAAATGCAGCAGTTGTACTCTGTAGATAATATGTTCACAATGAGCTATACCTCTTGTAGACAGGGACTGGATGGAAAATTAGAGAGAGCAAAGGAAGTCATGAGATTGTAAAAGAAGAAATGAACTCATTATCGACATATAAAATGGTGATATGTCTGTACACTACCTTAACAATAACAATTTAAAAAATCTGGGTTGATGATAATCTCCTCCAGTTTTTGTAGGGGCCCTTAAGACTCAGGCCCACCTATGGAATTTTTGAAGGTCACATTATATGATAATTATTGTAGAGCCAGAATCTCTTAAAAAATGTTATAAAAAGTATTTCATTCTTAGTACTTGTTTCTCTTTGAGTGGCAATTCTATATGTTGTTGTCAGAACTAATTTTTTACTTTTTGTTTTTAGTACTTGTTAGGTGATGACATCCTTCTTAAAGCTTTGCGACAAAGGTCTGCTATATCTTGGCACTCTGCCCCTAACTAAAATGGTAATCAGCCTATGAAATTAATGTTCTTTTTTTTAATTTAATTTAATTTTATTTGTGAACATACTGTACAGAGGAATTATAGTTACATGGGCAGGATAATGCGTACATTTCTTACCAAGCATTGCAGCCTCCTCCTTTGTTTACCCTTCACATCCCTTCCCAGGAAATTAATGTTCTTGAGTAAGAGTTTTATTTATTGATTTAGTTTGTCGGAGGTGGTGAACTCTGGGCCTGATTGCCATACCTCAGCTCTTCAGCTCAAGACTAGTGCTCTACCAGTTGAGTCACAGTACCACTTCTAGCTTTTTCTGCTTAGGTGGTGCTTAGGAATCAAACCCAGGGTCTCGTGCATTCAAGATAAGCTGACTACCACTGATCCACCTTCTCAGCCCCTATGAGTGGAATTTTTGTGCACGGGTCTATCAAGGAAATCAGTGAGCAAATGTATTCATTTGCCACTACACATGTTCAAAATTATGAATTATCTGATATTTTAATGAATAAAACTGTTATCATTAATACTAGGAAGTGTTTGTCTCTCCATACTAAAAACATGGAGGAGGGTATTTTAAACTAAAACTACACAAGAAATTTTAAGATCTTGTTGCTAACAAATGTGTCCAGGTATTATTACATTAAACAGAAAATTCAAAATGATTTTTCTTCATGAATACGGAAATCAAAAGTCTTATAATACTTATTTCAAAATGCAAACTAAAGAGGAAAATCATTCAGGAGGTAAAATTTATATTGAATGTTACTATTTTAAGAGGAAAAGGAGATCCTAGATGGCAGAGTAAAGACAAAGCAATATCAGAGCCCTATATGTACAATAATAAATAAGATGCTTTAACTGCAAAATTCAGCTGGAATGAGCACATCAGGCAAAGCAAGCAATCAGAATCTACCACCAACAAAGAAACACCATAATGTATATCTCAGAAAAAGGAAATATGTTACTTATCCTTGATTTCAATGATACACATAACGCCCCCTACACACACACACACACACACACACACACACACACACACACGAATGTATGCAACAGCTCAACCTACTCACATCCATTCAACATGAATCAAATATCTTCTTATAATATTTGATACTTTAAATGTTTCAAGTCTTGTAAATAATTGATAACAGATGCATAAGCAAATATTTTTGGAATAATATTCTGCTATGGAACTGAGAGTTTATGATGGTTATAACTGTAAGGTCTGCACAGGGACACCTCCCTCTCTTTTGGCTGCTTCTGCCCAGTATCTGTTACCTAGGTAACTGGCAGACCTGGAAGCAGTCACCTTCTCCTTCTGCTAGGTCTCATCCAGATCCAGTGTGGCCACACCTTTCCCCCACCTTGTCACACCTTTTTCTGTCCCTGGCCTTGATAATCCTGGCCCAGAGGTGGGTCACACCTCTTCCTTTCCTGCCCTCCCTTCCTTTTTCAGCCATGCTTCTCCACCATGCATGGTGGGGACAGTAGTTCGGTAAATAGACTTCTCCTGCCTGAATAGCATGTGGTGTTCTCTTCATCGGCTACCTAATGAAATCTATCTATTTAATATACCTTACAATAACTACTTAAAACATCTCTAAATCTCGAAAGAATTAGAAAAGATTCAATCTGCATTTTGGGACTATATTTCTAAGAGCTATTCTGCAAAGGCTTAATAAGAATTTGCGAGATTCAATCTTACATACCAAATTAATACAATTAATATATGTGTAAGTGAAGTGAAAGACAATGATCAGAGAACTATGCTGCCTCCAATCAGCCGGGTGCACACTGCACCTTTGATTCTTCTGGGCCAGGCCCACAGTTGTCTTTCCCCAGAGCAGTGGCCCTGCTGGGGTTGGGGATGGGGGCTGTGTGGGGAGGAGGGAGGCCTCAGGGTAGGCCAAGAGGGGGTTGGGGCTGGAACAGTGGAGAAAGTATGGGAGGCCCTGGCAGAGGCTGTGAAGGGAGGAAGGAGGCAGTAGGCCAGCATCTCAGGCAGCATCAGACCTAAAGGCAACTGGGTTCTGGGAAGTGTCTGTGAGGTGCAGAATTTGGGGTGAATCCACTGGGGCCTGTTAGCTTGGTGAGGAGAGGAAGGAGTCTCAAGTGCCACCCAAACAGACAATGAGAAACGAGACACTAGTGCCTAAAGAATTTCAAGAACAAAGGCAGGGACTTATAGGTAAACTCTGGGGGCAGGGAGGGCAGCAGCGCTGGGGCTGTGGTTGTCATGCCTCTGTGGACACCCTTGGAAGTGAGTGAGGACCAGCTCCACTGTGGGCTAGGCGTCTCTCTCGCCTTGAAGCAGGCACCAGGAATTGCCAGCACAGCCTTAGCCTGCCCCATGGAGCTGGCCTGCTTTGGGTGCTGCAGACTGGGCAACTGCTTGGAGGCTATGAGCAGGAGGGCAGAAAACATGTCTGGTAGGGGCTGCTCCATCCTAGCCAGGCCCAGTGCCACTGGGGAAGTTCAGCTCTGTATCAGTACCATGCACTGCTCCCCAGACAAGTAGATACTCTGGAGACCTGCAGAGTGGCCACCACGTGTGGGTTGTGAACTTCCTTAGAATGGCTGAGGAGTCTCGATGGACAGGCACATTTGTTCCTGTGCCTCTCCCATCTTCTGGATTCCTGCTCTCCTCCTGCCATGTCCAACTACAGGAGTCAACTTCTCCAAGCAACTGAGAGGCCTTCCGGGAGATGCTCACAGGACTTTCCATGCTGCTTCACCACACATGCAGGGCTCACAGGGTGCCATCCTCCAGTCAAAACTAACCCCCATTTCAGCTTGGCCACCCCTGCTTAGGGGACCATGAACTGCATTCTTACACAGAAAGCCAGGGGTACACAAGGCCATCCTGCAGGCTAAGGCATCTTTTCCTTCCTCCTGCTCAGATGACGGGCAGCTGTGGAGCCCACTGCAACATCACATTTGATTATCTAAAAGGAAGAGGAAAAATGTGTCATTGTCCCAGATATAGCTGCCCCTGGGGTTCTTTGTGTACACTAGTCTTATGCTGAGATAAGGTTCTCCAAAGTCCACCTAGGAGCCAGTTCCGATGCGAGCACACAAGCGTCATTTATTGCAAGCTCGAGCCTGGACTCACAACCGTCACCATCGCAGTGGGTCAGAGTTGAGAGTCCCAACCCTTCAGTTAACAGGGTTTTTATACAGTATATGGTTGAGGTAAGGGAGTTCCTACCTTGGCAGTTACATGATTAGTTGACATTTAGTGACTGAATCTTGTAACATTCGTATTGGCTAGTGTGCACAGGCTAAGCAGTAAGCAGCAAACTAAACTATTTTAAGAAACATCTGTAGCTTTATGTATTTTCCTGTCATCCACTGATGGCTATTGCTAGGGAAGTTATGGGCAGAACATTATTGTGACATTTCACAGTTTTTCCAGGAACCTGAGTTCTAACTTTCAGTAAAAGTCTTTATTTACAATGGGTGCTTTCATTAAAGGACTTCACAATGGATACTTTCGGTAAAGGCCTTCAAAATGGAGTCTAAGTCCAGAATGTCTGTACTTTGGGTAAGGCCTCTCACTAGGTGTGTGTGTGTGTGTGTATGTGTGTGTGTGTGTGTGTGTGTGTGGCGTGAGAGAGTCAGTCATAGCTGAGGTTTGGGGTAAAACACACTCCTTCCCTTCAGCTTTGAGTTTTGGTATCTTGTGGTTTTGCCCCCTCCCCAATTTTGAGTTCTAAAGTCCTTCTAAATACTTTTATTCGTTGATCTTCTTGATATTCAGATTCCTAAGGTCTGCTTATGAACTTCAACATTTGCTTCATGAACGTCTTGCATTTCTTCTAACTTGTATAAAGCCCTTTGCTCTCTTTAAGTGCAGTTTGTGCTGTGTTAGTGGTTTTACTTAGCTCAGACTGTTGTGGCCCAGCCTGTGACTGTTAATTCTGAAATTAGTTTAGCCCAATATAAGATACTATCCTTTCAGTATATCTAGTGAAAGAAGTTCAGCATCTTTATTGGAATAATTTCTTGGCTGTAAATACAAACAAAAACATCCAGTGGTATAAATGTACAATCAGTTATTTTTAGTTAATTGTGCACCATTGTAATGAAAAAAAAATCCTTTTACTAAAGTGAGTATTTGGAATGGGAAAAAATCAAATATTATAAAATTTAAAAATTGATCAAATACCAAAACAAAAGAAAAGACACTTATCAGGAAGGAAGTACAAATGTAAGTGTTTAATAAATAAATGAAATGTTTGAGAGTCGTATCCACATAGGAAACACATAGGAAAATAAAGAGGAAAGTCATTGAAATCTCATGTTAAACACCAGAATATCTATCACCACTCAGATAAATAAACTTATGGAAAGGTTGAAATAAATCAGGAACTGTATTTGGTTTTGTGGCATTGTAAACGAGTGCAACCCATAGGGAAATCATAATGGAAGTTTACACAATACCAAAAAGACACTTATGTTGATGACCTTTACCGCAACTAGATACATATTGAAGTAATATAAATTAACATGAACATTCATGCCCATGGCAGCAATATTCAAACCAACCAAGCTGTGTAACCAACCTAGATGCACCAGAAAGAGGGAATAAAGAAAATGTGCTATTCATAGCTTAAATATGTTCTGGTAGATTAGAGAAGTGAATGTTTCTACTGTATCATTGGTAAATATTTATGGATATATACCTAATCCTAATTTCATTGGCATTTTTTTGGCATTGTGTTTTTGCTTTAATGAGGGACCTCCCTATTTATTTTCAGAGCAGTTACAATAGGTTGAAGATACCGTATAATATGTAGATATTAGATCAAAAATTAAATATATTAATTCACACATACAGGACCATGATATATAGTTTATAAATTGCAATTTTAAGAAGGCAACACATGGGGGAAAAGACAATGTTAGAAGCTTAATAACAAATACACAGACAAGGAAAAATACAAAAGAAATGTGCAAATAATTAGTGCTAATATTAACAAAACATTTTCCTCAAGTTTTAAAAATGAAACTATTAAAATAATATTTAATATCATCAAATAAATATGCCATGGAAGAAAATTTACCATAGACAGATACTTGCAAATAATATGTTTTATTTGATAACAAATGGATTAGAAGAAATTGTAATTACATGTCTGAAGATGATAACACTTTCAAGTGTCATTGACTGAATCCAGCAAAGGAAAGTAACAGATGTAGAGAGTAAGAACAACCTGGGGTATGGATGAAGATACTCTGTAGAACTTTGTGAGGAAAGAATGTGCTCCATTTTTCTCATCAAAATAGAATTAGGACAGCTACCTTTTGACTCAACAGTTGTAATGTAGAGTAGTCGAGTTAATAATTTAGGTAGTAATTTATTACTTTTTTTCCCCTAATCTTATGATGTAATTCCCAAATGATGTGAGTGACCCTAGATTTTCTGAGCCCTTCTTTCCCCCAACGTTTCTAATTCATCCCCCTGCCAATAATTCTTCTGATACTCTCATTTCTCCTTGTTTCTGAACTCAACTCCTGTAACCTTTTGGTTCATGAGAAAGGCTGGAGAAATATGAGGATGGCCTGGAGTCTGAGCTAACATCCACTGCAGCTTCGAGGATCTGGTGAAAAACTTCCACCTGGACCTTAGAATCAGATATTAATTGACCTCTTTGGAATTGGAGAAACTCACTCCCTCAGGCAGAATCTCTCATTCCTTGACTTTCTCTCAAAAGGTTTGGTACTAGGGCACAATTCAAAGAATGAGCTTTCCCAATGTCAGAAGGAACAGGTTCAAAACTAAAAGTGGCCTCAGTTCCCACAGGGCCAGTCAGAAGCCAAGAGATCACACTTTCACACTTTCCTCTTCATCAGGGACCTTCTGGTAGGAATAGACTATGAGCAAAGATTAATATGGAGATTAAGTGAGACTGGGCCAAGGAGGACACAAAAGTATTACCCTCTTTTTGACTACAATTAAGTTGTGTAGTGAAACATGACAACTTCCTTCATATATGAAAACTCACTAAGTGAGTTATTTCACTGCCACTTTGCAGAGGTCAGTTTCTCCAAAGGACAGTTATTAAATGTTGTGACTGTCAGTTTGCTCTCTAGGCTTTTGTCTCTATCACCCCTTCCCTTGCCAGGAATGCATTGCTTCTTTCAGGCACTCAACTACATGTCCTGACTCTTAGGCAGGAATACTATAAGCTATTCTCTTGCTAACCTCTTGCATTTGAGATTGAATAGTCCCAGGCTCTGCTCATGCCAAGAGGTAGATGCAAGAGGTGAGTATAAGCTCAGATTTGTACTGAAGAACAATCAAATTGAAAAAAATTTAAATGAAATTAATAGTTAAGTGATTTGGGGTTTATAGCCACAAAATTTAGGTAATTATTAGTAACACATCTAGAAACATGGATTATGAAGATAACAGTGAAGTTGGTTCAGGATACAATGGAAAAGACACACCATAGCTATAACAGGAGTTGAAGGTTTGAAAGAACTATTGGAACTATATGCATAGGTGCATTTACTACCTTAAGAGCGACCTTGGATAGGAGGCTTTTAGAATAATATCTAAAAGAGAGGGACTTGCTAGGCACTGGTGGCTCACACCTGTAATCCTAGCCACCCAGGAGACTGAGATATGAGTATTATGCTTCAAAGCAAGCCAAGGCAGAAAAAACCAAAAGTAGTGCTGTGGCGCAAGTGTCAGAGTACTAGCCTTGAGCTCAGTGACACTGCTTAGGACCTGAGTTCAAACTTCAGGACCAGCCAAACAACAACAACAAAACAATAATGATAAAAGAATAAAAGGACTTAAAGATATGACATGGTATGATGATCATGTGTAACTGTTTATAGAACATAAAAGGAGACAAAATTTGGAGTAAAATGTTGCTTATTCATTACTAATCAAGGATGCAAAGCAAATTCCAAATTCCTCTTCTCAAAAACTTCCAAACTTGGGCTGGGAAGGTGGTTCAGTGGTACAGTGCTTGCCTTGCATGCTTGAGGCCCTGGGTTCGAATCTTCAGCACCACATAAGCAGAAAAGCCAGAAATCTTGTTATGGCTCATTTGGTAGAGCACTATCCATGAGCAGAAGTGGTGAAGGACATTGCCCCGGCCCAGAGTTCAGGCCCTTTGAGCGGCCAAAATAAAAACAAACAAACAAACAAAAAACTTCCAAACATCTTTTCTCATAATTGAGGAGAACCTCCTTTTACAGGAATTCTCCTTATGTAGCTCAAGGTCATCAGAACTTCAGTAGATTTTCCTGTTGAGATGTAATGCACCTAACTCTACTGAACCTAATCATGGCTAGGAAAGTATGGACATTGATACGTTTGTTGTATTTTTCCTTATGAATATATAATTCTGTCAGCTATTATATATAATATATATTATAATATACAATATAGTATTACCAGACTTCCTAAATTTAGAGTTAGGAACAAGCAACATATTGAAAGAAAAATACTTGAATCTCTGAGTAATTTCTCTACCACAGGACAATACCAGGTTTCATTCTTATTACCCAAAGAGCAACATAGGAAAGCGATGCCCATGGATGTGGTTCTCTGCATTTTGGAAACTGTGATCAGTATATACATACGTACATACATACATATATATATATATATATATATTCATATATATATATATACATACATATATATATGTGTGTGTGTGTGTGTGTGTGTGTGTGTGTGTGTGTGTGTGTTTGTGTGTGTGTATACATATATGAAGTATTGTTTTATAATAGCGAATGTGTAAAACTATAGCAACAGATAAATAAGTGAACACCTATGTGCACACACACTCAATCACTTTCAAGTGAAAGAATTTCTATGTTCCCTATCCACCTACACAGAGAGTAGATGAGGTGCCCTTGAATTGTCCTGGAAGTTCTTTATCTGGCTCGTGTCCCTTCACTTCCTTTGTTCTCTAAGTAGCCAGATGTTATGTATTCAACAATACTTGCTACAGACTATTGCATCCACCCTGACACACAGAGGAACTTAGATTTCAGAAATGCCACAAATAAGTGGGAGGTACAGCAGTACTTTTCAAAATTGAATAGATAACATATTTATTAGAAAGCTTGTAAGAAAAAACTTCACTGTAGAATAAAATACTTGAAGAAAACTACAGTTTAAATTACACATAGCCAGGTGCTGCAATAGAATATAAATAAAAATAAAATAATAAATTACATATAATTTATTACCAAGTCTGTACAAGGAAAATAGGCTATGACACATGGCCACATATGACTTCAAGTTACAGAATTCCAGGGCATTTCCCCACTCTTGAGAACTAGGAGTAATCCATATAAAAAAAAAAGACTAACATTTTATACCAAATTTCAACACATACAAAGGAAAAGCAATAAGCATGCATTTCGTAGTCTAGTAACATCATATGGTATAAAGAATCTGATTAACTGATTCATAAAAATCGTTACAATGCAGTTAAAACATCCAATATCTCAAGTGTCAACTTAGCAGATTACTTTCAATCTATGATGTCTATTTTGTATATTATCCAGCCTTATCCATCCCAAATGGCAGAAGGATCTTCCTGAGAAATTCCAGAAACTTGTCTACTGTGAGTGCTCAATGTAGACCTGTTCCCATTCTCTATTATTTGGGCATGTAATAGGCTGAATATCTGATAACTTGCCAAAGGCAAAATTTGGGACTGGCTTCCAGTAATGATATTTTGGTTCTCAGTAAAAAAGGAAAATTGAAGACAGATTAAATATCTACCAGATCCCTGAAAGATTTCTATCATTGTGCTAAAACTGTACCCTTCTACTAACACTTGAACAAACTGCAGTAATTATCACTCCAATCACATGTCCAAAAATTGGCTTTCCAAATATTGGCCTGTTTTCACTTTGGTAAATCAAGACACACTATTCTGGCCCCATTTTACTTAAATTATCAGCTATGGTTGGCCCAAGGTATAGTTAACCTTACCAATTTCTTAAATTTTAGGTCTTCGCACAATCACTTCATAGGCCTTAAACATTAAAAATACCTATCCATATAAGTCTGCATTACTTACTTATTACTGTTTTTCTTCATTTGTCATGTTTTACATATTTGTATCCCAGGGTTTAGTTCCATAATATTCCTTCTCATGGTTGTTACCACTGAGTATATGTAATAATTTGTTTTTTCCTCCAGCTCTGTTCTTTCTTTAATTTAAGTCCTTAATAGCATCCTGTCTACTGAAAACTCCTAGCTACTGATTTAAACAAACTCAGAAAAATCCCAAAGTGAGCTTTGATCTTTATCTACAAATCTACAATCCTTCATTAATATTTGATTATCAAAATACCTCAGAGTCATTTCAGACTTACATACTTTTGCACACCTCATATTTATTCTATGACCAGGTTTCGATTACTTTAGGAACCATATATCTATATAGATAGATATATAGATATATAGATATATAGATATGGTATATGTGTGCTAGTACTATGACTTAAATTTGGGGCCTAGATTCTTTTATTTTTCTTTTCCATTTGAACCACAGCTCCACTTTTACCTTTTTGGTTCTTAGTTGAAGATAAGTGACTCATGGTCTATTTACCTGTTCTAGCTTGAAACTATGATCCTCTGTTTTCAGACATCTAAATAGCTAGATTTAAAGGCATGCACTACTAAAACCACCCCTATTATATTTGAATTAAAAATAAATTTAAAGAATGAATATTTGTAGTATTTTCAAATCAGTATGTTTTCATTTACCGTAAAACAAATTGCCTTAAATGTTTTTCATTATTCCAGCTCACTTGCCAAGAAAGGAAAGCAAAATTTCACAGCCAAAGAACTTCTGAATGTACCAATGTTCAAGCCTGCTAGCCACAATTTCTTTGCTGGGAAATAACAAAGGATGATATCATCGACAGGCTAGGCAGGAGAAAATGTCCTGCACTGAAGTTGCTGAAAGGTTGATGAGGATGAGGACAAGCAACTTTATCCAGAAAGTATCACAAAGTATTTGCAGTGGTAAGCTGACTCTAGTGGATAAGTGTATCCAATCTAAGAAGATGTTTATAGCGATGAAGATTGTACATGTGCTTTCTTGAAGATATATTTTTATAGCATGTTTTGTCTACCATTGAAAATGAGAAAGTTAAGATAAGGATATTGTCATTCCGTCTATCCTTCACAGTATAATATTAAAACCAGATTTATACATATATTATTTATAGTAATTATAGAATATCACTAATTATGCATATATTATGAATATATCATTTACATGTTATGTAATATATTACATATATTATGAACACTTAATTTAATTTTTCTACTTGTCTGTCCAGTAATTAAACTAGCAATATCTTTGAAAATTGATAGTAAAGTAGGGTCTTTACAATTTTTATTGCAACATATAGTTTTACCCAATAACTAGTTATTTATTCTGAATTGGTTTAGAAATGAAATATCATATCAAAATATAATTGAACATTCAAAAATAATTACATAAGAACATACCAAGGATGGACTTAAAAAAAATAATATGACTCATGTCTGGAATCCCAGCTGCTTAGGGGCTGAAATCTGAAGATAGCTATATGAAGCCAGTCTGAGTGAAATGGCTCAGGGACAACATCCAGAACATAGTTCAAGCCTCAGTACTGGCACACAAAAAATTATGTGACTAAAGCATACAAATATATTTATTTAAATAAAGTTGTCATTCTTTGTATCCTTCACAGTATAATACTAAAATCAGTTTTATACATATATTATTTATAGTAGTTATAGAATATCAGTAATTATACATATATTATAAATATATCATTTATATGTTATATAATATAATACATTACATATATTATTCATGGATAATTTATACTGATAGCACTAATATCCATTAAATTTATATATGTTTTAGAATAGGAAATAGATTTTCTTTGGTACAACAAGAAAGTAATTAGTCACAAAAATTATTCCTTTTGGATTATATATCCATAACAAACTATTCCCTGTGTATTCTAGGTACTTAATGATAAAAAGCCTGTGCTCATTAGCACAGGTGTCTTTTACATGAATTTGTTCTCCTTAAGTAATCACTCCAGGAATGCTAAACAGTGGAAGCTGAATGATGTTCATTCAGGTATTTCTTTAGACGTTAAACTGATCGTTATTTGGTATAAAGATCACATAAAGTGTCATTACCCACACATTTAAAATATATATATATATATATATATATTGTAGCAATGTTATTGCCTTTATAACCATAATTAGGAAGATAATGTGGGCTCATCTGCTTCATAGGTCTTGAAAGGTAATGAATGTGACACTTACAGAATATTCTCAGATATGCTTGGTGGAAACCGGGATTTGAATTATGGGTCTACAACTGATCAGTATTAGGTACTTGGGAATTTTGTTTGGTCTTGTTGCCTACTTCTGTTTTTAATAAATTACTTAATTAATTTCCTAACTTGAAGAACTGTCAAGAGCACTAAAGTTACCCTAATGCAGGTGCAGTGTTTGGAATGGTGTCTGCACATTGTGTAGTAGGTCCCAGAGAAATCTGCTTCCATCAACATGGTCACAACATCCTTCCTGAAGGCCTTAAGAAATATATACCCAATTGATATTAATATCTGTGAAAATTTGTCTTTACAAAAAAAAAGTCAGTAATGTTGGAGCTATTCTGTGGCTTTTACTCTGGAGTAGTTTTATCTAAATTTCATTCTTACTCTATTAGTGGTAGCAGTAGCATTCTTTAGTGCTACTCTTCATGTTTCTAATTATGTGTTCCATTTGGAATACTATTGTTACTTAGTTTATAATCTTTGTTATCAGAATAAATAAACTACAAGTGCTGAAGTTTTCAATAAAGAGAAAATTTTAGGTATGCATTACATTTTATGTGCTTAACAATTTCCTGAAATTATTCATTTTAGGTTATATAACCTTAACAAATATTGTTTCTGCTTTCTTATATGATTTATATAGATTTTTATATGATTTTTATGTGATTTCTTAGAGATCCATAAATAAAACAGTTCAGAAGAGGAAAAGAGTAGGTAAGAAGTCATAAAAATTACTATTATGGTGTTTTCAATGGCTAAATATAAAGAACATGTAACAAAACAGTTGGAAGATTCATTTGCTCTTTTTGCTACTCTCTCCCCCTTCTTGGAGAAAGGTTCTCACTATGAAGTGTCAAGTGGTCTGGACCTTTCAAGCCTTGTCTCAGTGACAGATATGATGGGATTTGGGATATGTGCTCCCATGACAGGCTTTTAGGAAGTTCACAATAAAGCAATACCAGTACATATAAAGAAACTTTTGTGAGTGATGTGTATTCACTTCTTCAATTGCCAAAATTAAATTCATATGTCAAAATTACTTTCATTATATTAGATGCAGTTCAACTGGCATCACTAGCACCTCCATAAATCAAAAGCAAACAAAAGTTCTACTTCAAAAACCAACATCTAAGGCAGTGTTGGAAATACAAGAATATACACAATAAATCTAAAAGAGTAAGATCTTTAACACTGGCAATGAGCAATGATAGCTGAATTTTTAACCAGGCTTGAAAAGGTTAGGTGTCCACTATGTGATTAGAGTTGCGGAGTTGACCTTGGTATCAATATTGGAGGTAAAATTCAAGGGCAGCTAAGGTTGCTGCAGTATTGTAGCTAGACACAGTGTGACTGTCCCTTAAAATGGTAAAACACAGAGTAGAAGCTAAGTCAGTTAAATGCATAGGAAAGATTCTCCACTGAGAATAATTGCAGTGGGTGATCATCACACTTGCATTGAAAATGTACACCCCATCATTTTAGATTAAGCTCTAGCATATTTCTGATCTGAAGACAATTATAACACACCAATGTGCCATGAGTGCTGAGCAGTGTAGGTATATAGTACTCTAATATATGTGAAATCCTTAGAAGTATGGAATGGCCTGACCCTCACACTTCATTCTGTGCTGTTGAGTTTCATGAAGAAATGTTCATAATTAGGCAATTCACACTCATCTAAGTCTGAATCAAGCAACTGAGATAAGACAGGGTCATCACTCCAGTGACGAAGTTTGTGACCTATGAAATAAATAACATTATTTCACAATGTATATTAATTCCTGAAAATTTATGCAATACCAAATAACAAATGTACAAAAGGGACAATCGTCCATCTCTTATATTATTACAAGTAAAAATACTCCTGAATTATACTTTATTGCTAGAGGATCACAGGATGACTGCTGATGTATGGTATCTTTCCAGGTGCTCCTATAAGTTTGTGATTCTTCTCTGAGGAAGTGTTTTTCCATAGTTTGTTTTGAAGTGTTCAGAATATCTGTACTGTCACTAACCTCAACCATGGAACAGCAAAGATGGTGGGATACCTGGGCAAAGAACTGAGAAATCACAGGAAGTGATAAGAAAGAAGACACCAGAGGACCCAAAGCCTCATTGCTAGATTCTGGATCCCCAAATCCTGCTTAACATGCTTTATATTCATTCTACTAGAGTGGTGGAGGGTGAGAGGCTACAGGTATGTCCACAAACTAAGGCATCAATCTAGCTTGTGGTTACAACTATTAACATGTGTTATTGTTTGTATACATATTGATCATTGACTCCCTTATTGTTAGGGAGCAGAAGGGAGCAATAGTCATTACAACCATAGCACAGACATCCATCTTGTCTCCAAATTCTTAAACTTTTAGTGTCCAACAGTTTTAACATAAATACTCTTGAGGTAATAAATCATACCCCTGTCTTCCCTTGACTGTTTGACCTTTCCAGAGCACAGCTCTCAGCCTTTTGATTGCTGTTTGAGATGGCTTGTCAATCTATCCCTTTCCAAGCGCTAACAGCTTGACTCTAGAATCCCTCACAAGTTCTGTTACAGACGTAATATTTTGAAAAGGATATTTTTTCTAGGGTAGACTCACGTGTAAAATTTTTATTTAATTTAAAGGTAATGTACAGAGTGGTTACAGTTACATGAGTAAGGTATATACTTGTTGAATAGTTATCCACTCTATTGTCGTCCTATCCCTTTGACCACCCCACCTCCTCTGATCCCAAAGTAGTTAAGTTCATGGCCAATATAGTGTCTTGTGAATATCATTGTTGCAATGGGTCACTCTTGGTACTTCTTTTATTATTATGTTATTTCCCTTTCCTTCTCCAAATCAGATAATGTATATACAAGATGGAAGGTACCAGAATCAAGACAGAAATTACCAGGGATAAGCCAATGGCAAAAGACAAATGAAATAAAATAAGATCTAGATACACTACTTTACCGGCATCAAGGTTGACATCTGCAAAAAAAGACTTGTTGTTTCCATGTCTTGGAGTTCATTTCAATTAGTTCATTTCAAATGTACATAACTCTGGAGCCAGCAATCCCACTCCTGGGCATTTTGTCTAAATGATCTCAAGCTAAAACACACTAAAACTACAAGCACAACTATGTTTTTTGCAGCATTACAACCATAGCTAAGATATGGAACCATTCCAGATGCCCCTCAATAGATGAATGTATCAAGTAAATGTGGGGCTGGGAAGGTGTCTCAGTGGTAGAGTGCTTGCCTTGCATGCATGACGCCCTGGGTTTGATTCCTCAGCACCACATAAGCAAAAAGAAAAAAGCCGGAAGTGGTGCTGTGGCTCAAGTGATAGAGCGCTAGCCCTTTAGCTGAAGAGCTGAGGGACAGCACCCTGGCCCAAAGTTCACGCCCCACGACCGGACCCTTCACCCTCAAAAAACAAAAGAAAATGTGGTATATATCCACAATGGAATTTCATGCTTCTATCAGAAAGAATGACACAGCCCCTTTCTTAAGAAAATGGAAAGCCTTGGAAAAAATCATATTATGTGTAGGAAGACAAACTCTAAGAAACATAGGCTCTATGGTTTCCCTCATTTTTATTAATTAAAATATGCTTAGGATAGTCCTGCAGATAGGTTCACTTTTTAAGCACTTAACATTCCTTTTCTTCTCTCCCTCTTCCTCTCTCATTCCGTGTGTGTGTGTTTGTGTGTGTGTGTGTGTGTGTGTGTGTGTGTGTGTGTTTGTGTGTATGGCTGACTGAATCTGTAATATTTGAACCAAGCTTTCACTCTGTGTTTGCTTGAACATTTGAACATAAATGTCTCGTGGATTGCTACCCCAGCCATCTGTGAATCATGATCTTCCAATATCAGCCTCATTAGATGAGATACTGGCATCCACCTCTATTGCCAAGTGTGATTTTTTTTTGCTGTTGTTGTTTGTGTGCATCCAAAATCTGTAAGGAAAACAAATATTTTATAATCAGGACTATTCACCTAAAATGTGTGTTGTTTACAGAGTACCTTAATAATGTTTCCCTTTTGCATCCACATTATATGATTTGATTTTTTTGAAGTCTATTGTTGCAGTCAAGTCATTTATATATAATTTGAATCATCTTCCTTTTGTAATGTGTTAGGTGTTTCAAAATAGAATTTATCAAGGTTTAACTCTGCACTACTGTAGCAAGACCTTTATGATTATTCAATGTCCTGTAAATCACTTCTCATGGCACCATTTGAGCAAAGTAGTTTCCCATAATATCTCCACATATTTTAGACCACAATGACATGCACTCTACTGCCAAATATGCAAGGGCATCCTTTGTAATTGTCCTTGGATTTTCACTGTTCTTCTCTCTTCTCTCCAGTGCTAAGTCCAGTGATGGTCATGTTGATTTTCTCCGCTGTTTCATTCATCATTGCATCTTGGGAACTACTGGAATGCACTAATGTACTTCTGTCTATTCTCCTTGTGCTTTGACTTGTACCCCTCTCAACTCGAAGGGCCAGAAACTGGGGATATTTTCTTCAATCTTTATCTCAGACATCTATCTTTACTTTCTAGCAATACATTCATTGAATTCTTCCTGTAAACTCTAATGCCTTGAAAATGATTACTGCATTTTCATGTCTTTGTTATTTGGCATTAGGGAAAAAACATATATCAGTAACTGCAACAGGTAAAAGAAGCTTGTGATCATGCCCCAATAGATGTTGTTCATTGGATAATGTTTACCTCAAGGTTTGCCTGCCTGATTCCTTTTCATTGTTTTGTTTATTTTTCAATGTAGACTTTTCTTCTTGACAATATTTATGGGCCTAGTGAAGATCAATTCCTACTGTAACTAGTCATTAATTTTATTCCAACATCATTTCATAGATCCTGAGTTTCTTCAGGGTCTGTATAGTAGTGCTTCACATTCTTAGATATGTTTTAACATCGATGTAACCAATGATAAAGACACATTGCTTAAGTCACCATTTTGATGACGGAAAGAAAACCATGCTGCAATCTCACTATATGGTAATTTTCTAGTTTTAAATTCTTTTACATTAAAATTGATTATGGAGAACAAACATTCTGCATACAAATTTATATTTTCCCATTATTTTTAGTATACTTGCCAATATTATATAAAGTTAAAACATTACTACTTACTTAGTTTTAGGATTTCTAAAATGATCAGAGTAAAAGTTCTATTCATTCACAGTTTTAAGACAATAGAGTGTCCATTATGACCAAGTGATTCATTTTAAAATTTTTGTTTGTGGTCCTTAAAGTTTGTGCTTGGGAACCAAGTCCAGTGCTTCCAGTGTCTTAGTCTACTTTGTGCCTCTGAACCTGATGTGATTTTATTTTCACTGAACTGGAATAAAGAAAAATTTCACTAGGAAGGAATTATTGCCTGGTTACTTTCTCGAATATCTCTCGCATACATAAAAGGAATATAATTCTACACTGACAGAAAATGGTGATCCTATTAAGAGTAAATGTTTACTTTTTGTAGCCCCACTCTTCACTCTCTTGCCCCTTTCCTATTCCCTCTTCCCTTAAAAATTGACTGGATCCATTGGAAACCCACTTCTAGTCAGCCTCTTCCTTAAAATCCCATCCTTAACTAACCTATCCCCTAGTAGTCCTGCTATAAACTTTCAAAGGCCTGATTGCAGCCAAACTCCTTCCTGAAAGCCCTACTCTGCTACAGGGAAAGCTTTTTTCTACACCCCTTCCTGGAATCCCTGCTCTGCACCACCAGAAACCAGGCCACATCCATATCTCCTCGTATGTCCCGAATTGCTGCACCAAGCACCCTGCCTACATCAGGCTCATCCCTCAAATCCTCACTTCATCCACCAGATACCCCACTCCTAACTACTCTAGTCACTCATAGTCCCATTGCTCCCCTATCCTAGTACCTCCAAGCTCTTGCCTTCCCTACCCCACCCCCAACCAGAGTTCTCCCTCGAGCCGCTCCTGGTTTCATCAGAAACTCTGCCCATAACTAGTCTACTTCTAAGTGGCCTAACCTCTCAAACTCGGCCTTGAAACTACCTCTTCCCACAAAGCCCATCATGCTACACCAAAAACCCTCCACCTCCCTATAACTGTTCTTGAAGCCGCCCCCCTTGCTTGGCTAGAAGCTTCTCACACAGCCCATCTCCTACCTGGAAAGCCAGCCCTGCTTCACCACAAACCTCTCCACCTTCCATATCTACTCTCTCAATGACCTGTATTGCTCCCCAGATAATCCCGCCCCCTATTGCATCCTCCCTCAGATCCACAGCCTACTCCACCAGATACCCTGCCCATAATTGTCCTACATCTTTGTAGACCTTCCACTCCTTCTCAAAGCCCTCCTCCAATTAGCCCCATGGCTCCAAGCCCTGACCTGCTCTAGAAAACCCTCACTAGAAAATGCCCATCACACTATCTCATCTCTCAACACCCACATTGCTCCACTGTAAACCAATGCAACAGTTGGCCTCCATCTGGAAGCCTCACCAAGCTCAACTGTTAATCCCTGTCCCACTGAAATCCCTTTATGAAGGTTGCCTTGCCCTACTGGAAATCCTGTCCAAAGTCCTTTTCTTGCCTTGCAACAGTGAAATCCCCACCCAAACTTACTCGTCTTTTCAAAGTGGTGACTGGCTACACCAGAAAGTCCATCCTAACTAGTCTAGTCCACTGGATACTATCCCTGCTCTCACAAAGCCTTGGTCCTGAAAAACTCCTCCATACATTATGACTACTTCCTGTTCTGCCAGACACCCTACCTCCACCCTCACACACTTCCCAAAGGACTGCCATTTTCCACCAGAATCCCCTTCCCTTACTAGCCTACTTCTTCCTAGCACTGCTCTGCCCTCTCAAACCAGACCCTGAAAATCTTCTCCCTCATAGCTCCACATTCTGGCACCAGAAACCCCACATTCTGTCAGCCTCTTGTCTCCATGCCCTTCCCTGCCTCATGGGAAACCCCACCCTACATATCCCAAAAGGGCTCACAGTACTCCACCAGAAACTCTCCTCTAAGTAACCTCCTCCCTTGTAGCCTTGTTCTTCCTTCTCAAAGCTTTGCCCCAAAGAGCTTCCTCCCTAGTGACCCCACTTTCCTCCACAGAAAACCCATCCATCTGCCAGCCTCCATCCTAAAGGCCCACCTACTCCACAAGTGACCCTGCCCCTAACAATCTAGTCCTTCCTGTCCCCTTCCTGCTGTCTCAAATCCCTACATAGACGCTTTCACCCTCAAAGCCTTGCCCTACTCCACCACAGATGCTCTGCCAGTACCAACTCCTTCTATGAACCAGACAGGGCTCTATCAGAAACACCACACCACCTCATCCATGAATGTCCCACCTAGTAACTTCTATAACAAATGTGATTTTATACTGGTCATAGAATTTATACTAATCAATATGATAAGAAAGCAGTATTGCAAAAAGACAACAAAAATTAGATAGCTATTAGCTGCCTTAGTCTCGCTTGGGGTTCTGTTACAAGGGAGATTCACATTGTGTGAAAAGTGTGAAGATTAATCCTCTAATTGGAAAGCATTTTTGACGTACCAGTAAGGTTTCATAAGTGATCATTTTATTTCTAGAAAATTCGTGCACATTTGTGCACATTAACATAAAAATATTAGTTATTTTAAATCCTCTGGTTTTGTTGAGGAAAGAGTATTAGTGTGTAAAATGATTAATTTCAACTCATCTCTTCAATGAATAATTTGGGAGTTGCTTGCCTTACTAGTCCATTGGCTCTGAGGTCTGTTCCTGTACCCGTACCAAGCTGTTTTGATTATTATGGCTTTATAGTCGAGTTTGAAATTTGGTATTGCTATTCTGCCAGCACTCTTCTTTCTGTTTAGGGTCGTTTTTGCTATTCAGGGTCTTTTATTATGGATTTTTGGACTGACTCTTCTATTTCCTTGAAGAATAATGTTGGAATATTGATAGGTATCGCATAGAATTTGTAGATAGCCTTTGGCACTTTTGTCATTTTCACCATGCTAATCCTTTCAATCCAGGAGCATGAGAGTTTTTGCCACTTTCTAAGTTCTGTTTTGATTTCCTTTCTCAGGTTTTTAAACTTTTCATCATAGAGGTCCTTCACTTCTATGGTTAAGTTACTTCTTAGGTATTTTATTTTTTGTGGGGCTATTCTGAATGGAGTTGCTTTCCTAATTTCAGCTACACTTATCTCATTTTTGGCATGTAGAGAAGCCATTGGTTTTTGCGCGTTAATTTTATACCCTACTACTTTGACAAAGTTTGAATCAGCTTGAGTAATTGGGAGTGGAGTCTATGGGATTCTTTAAATACAAGATCCTGTCATCTGCAAAGTGAAAGAGTTTTACTTCTTCTTTCCCTACTCGGATCCCATTTATGTTTGCATCTCTTCTTATTGCTGTAGATAGGCATTCCAATACTAGATTGAAGAGAAGTGGAGAGAGTGGATATCCTTGTCTCTTTCCTGAGTTAAGAGGCAATGGCTTTAGTTTTTCACCATTAAGTATAATGTTCGCTGTAGGTTTGTTATATATAGCCTTTAGTATATTGAGGAATGTCACATGGATTACTAATTTTTCCAGAACCTTCATCATAAAGGAGTGTTGGATCTTGTGAAGTGCTTTTTCTGCAGTATTGAGATAACCATGGGGTTCTTATCCTTGCTCCTGTTGATGTGATGAATTATATTAATTCCTTTGTGTATATTGAACCAGCTTTGCATCGCTGAAATGAATCCAGTTTGATCTTGGTGTATGATTTTTTGGATGAATTGTTGAAGTCGATTGGACAAAATTTTGTTGAGAAGTTTTGCATCAATGTTCATAAAAAAAATGGGTCTATAGTTCTCTTTCTTTGATGAGTCCCTGCCTGGTTTTGGGATGAGGGTTATGATGTCTTCATAGAATGAGTTCGGTAGTGAACTTTCTCTTTTAATTTCATTGAAAAGTTCGAGGAGTATGGGTGTGACCTCTGCTTTGAAGGCCTTGTAGAATTCCACTGTAAAACATCTGGTCCTGGGCTTTTCTTAGGTGGGAGATCTCTTATTGCTGTTTCTATTTCAATTCTTGATATGGGCCTGTTAAAATGGTTTAACTCATCTTGGTTTAATTTTGGCATTTCGATATTTGCTAGGAAAAGGCCCATTTCTGTCAAGTTCTCAAAATTATTAAGATAAAGTTTTGAGAAGTATTCCCTTATAATGTTCTGCATCTTGGTTGTTTCTCTGGTGATGTTTCCATTCTCATCTCTGAGTTTATTTATTTGGGTGTGTTCTCTTCTTTTTCTGATAAGGATTTGCTAAGGGTCTGTCAATTTTGTTAATTTGTTCGAAGAACCAACTCTTTGTTTTGTTGATACTTTCCATGTTTTTTTTTTGTATTTTAATTCATTTAAGAATTTTTGTAGGGCTGGTTTGGTGGAGATATGTTTCAATTTTTCTTTGCTATGGAAGTTTTTTATTTCACCTTCGTTATGGAGGAGAGTTTAGCAGGGTACAGAATTCATGTTTGATTGTTGTTTGTCCTTAGGGCCTGCATACCTCATTCCAGGTTCTTGTGGTTTTCATTGTCACCGCTGAGACATCTGAGGTGATTCTATTTGGTTTTGCATAAAGGCTATGGATCTTTTCTTCTTGACAGCTTTAAGGATGTTTTCCCTGGTCTGAATTGATCCTGTGTGGATTATAATGTGATGGTGGGATGTGCTATTCTTGTCTGGTCTATTTGGAGGTCTAAAAGCTTCTTGTATATGAATAGGCTTATCTTTTTGCATGTTTGGGAAGTTCTCTGCTAGGATCTTGTGAAACAAATTTGCTAGACCATTAACTTCTGCCTTTAGGTGCTCCTCTATATTCATTATCCTCAGATTAGGCCTTCTGATGGTGTCTTCCAAGTGTTGAATAGATCTATAATATTTCTTGGATTGTTGTATGTTCTTTCTCTACAATATCTAGGCTGTGTTCAATCCCCGAAATTTGATCTTCTGCATAGTCTAACCCTATGATCAAGACTTTCTACTTTGTTTTTTCTTTTCCTTCGAGTTGTTCAGCTTTGATGGGTTCAAATTTTATGTTGGAGCTTTGTTTTAGATCTTGTATGAACTTCTTTACCTCCTTAACTTGGTGTTCAGTGTTTTTTCACAAATCACTTAGTTGATTGGTTATGGTTTCTTTGAACTCCCATTTCTTCTGTTTGGTTCCATTCAGCGTTCCCTTTGTGGTCTCCCTGACTTCTTTCAGCTGTTTATGGATTCTATGAATGCCTTTAGTGATTTTTGTGTATTCTCTTCCTGCTCTCTCAATTTCTGCATTATTCTTTGATTAGCCTCTTCATGTTCACGCAATTCCTGTAGTTCTCTTTGAGTATTTTCAGCCTACTCATGCCATTCCTGACTTTCTCTTTGAATGTTCTCAGCCTGCTCATGCCACTACTTTATCAATCTTTGAGTAGCTTCCTCATGCTCATGATATTCCTGCATTGACCTTTGTTTGACCTCCTCTCTCCCTATCATGCTCATACAGAGTCCTTTGCAGGTTTTCAATCTTTTCATTTATCACGTTTACCAGTAGTGTTTGTTGAGCTTTTTGCGAACTCTCCAATGGATTATTCACTATCTGTTCTGTCCCCTGATTATTATGAGTGAGAGTTGAGATAACCGGACTTGCCATTTTTCTTGTGTTTTTCCGGCTTACTCTGCCCATTTAGGATGAAAGTAAAACCAGTTTTGTGCTAGCACACTATTTTAAGGCAAGCATCAACCAAAGCCTGTAGTTGCACAGTCAAAAGTCTACAGATACAATCTAGCTAAAGAGATATAGCTGTTCAACATCAATCAACTATGTATTAATGGGCTACGAACAGCAAAGAAGAATTTGGCAAACAGAAATTATTAGGTTTAGGGAGAAATGTGGTTAAAAATAAGAATAGAGGGATGTGGAAAATCTGAGGGAGAGTTAACTTAACTAAGTCCTAGACTCAAAGCGGGAAATAGGTTCAATAGAATGATAATAGAGAGAGAGAGAGGAAAAGAAGAAAGAGAAAGAAAAAAGACAAGAAAAAATAGAAAAATAAAAATTAAAAATTAAAAAGTGCAACATTTACAAATCATGCAAAATGAAAATGTAATATTCAGAGAAGACTTTGGATAGGATAAGAGAAGGGGAGGGATAGAAAGGAGACCTGTAAAACTCAAAAATAAAAATGCTTGAAATATTATATAGGTATAAAGTGTTAGTACTCCTATTAAGGAATTTAAGTCTAAGAGGTTTTAAATTGAGTAATAAATTTCTGGATTAAATGTATACACAAAAGGGAGTTAAGTTCTAATAATCTACTATGGGTTTATCTGAAGATGAGCAGAACAGCAATTAAGTCATGGAAAGAAGAATGAAAGAGAAGAAAAAGTGAAAAGAATGAGAAGGAAAGAAAACAAGGGTCAAAATTCAGTAGACCTAAACAAAAACAAATTTTTATAAAGAAAAACAAGTACACACACATATACCCCTAAAATAAATGTTATAAGAGGAAGAAAAAAAGTTAATAGAAAACAAAAATTTTTAATATTAAAAATTAAAAAAAATAGAATTTTTTAAATTAAAGGTACAAAAAATGCTCTTTGATTTTTTGGGGGGGAATGGGAATATCCTGTATCTCCCTTGTGTACGTAACTAGTCTCTTGTTGGAGTCTCTGGTATGCTTGTGGTGTTTGATTTTCCTGTGGCTTAGATGGTTTCTTAAGTCAGTTTGTTTGAGCAGGCAGAAAATTCTCTGCTTTACCCAGGATTTTATGATCCCCTCCCAAGTTAGTTCAATGGGAGGGAGATCTGTTTTGAGTATCTCAAAAGAGGGAGATGGCTGTTTCCTCTAGTTTGGAGATGCTGTGATGAGGCTAGGTTCTGGGTAGAGTTGAGGCCTTTCAGCAAACAGCAACTTTTCCCTGAGGAGTTAGCTCCTTTCAACCATGTATGGCATGGGCAGCAGTTCAGTAAATAAACTACTTTACCAGACTGAATTCCGTGTGGTGTTCTATTCATTGACTATCTTATGAAACTCACCTAATTAATATACTTAACACTTCAGAATTTCTAGTTATAAATCCATGGATATTTTTGTGACACATGTAAGTTTAGTATCGACAAAACATATGTACTAACTCATTGTTTAACAGTATAATTCTGCCTGGAATCTTTAATAGCAGCTTAATTAACCATAAAGTCTGTTTTGTTTGCTTTCCTTTGTTTTGTTTTTTGCTTAAAGTAATAGAAGAGTGGGTGGGATAATCTGAAAGGATCTCTAGCTTCATATTTTCTCATTACCCTGGCCTACAACCCTTGTGCTACCAGCTCAGATGATGGGACTTTGTAATTTTGGGAAGTAGATACACATCATAAGTACCCATGGCTTCGGGATTTGTCAGATTTTTTAAATGTAATTGTTACTAAGGAGTGTACAGTGAGGTTACAATTTCACAATTCATGTAATGTGTACATTTGTCTTGTAGACAATGCCATCCTTTCCTGAGCTTTCTCCTAGTTTCTGTTTTTTGTTGTTGTTGATTTTTTGTGTTTGTGCCTGACCTTCAGCTCAGCACTAGGTGCTGCCCCCGACTGTTTGTAATCAAGGCTACTCTATCTCTGAAGCCCCAGCTTCCTTTATGGCTGTTTAGTAGTTAATTGGAGAGAAGAGTCACAAATTTTCTCACTCCAGCTGGTTTTGAACTCTGATCATCAGCCTCCTGAGTAGATAGGGTTATAGGCCTGAGTCTCCAGTGTCCAGCTACAAACGTGTTGGTTTCTTTCTTCCCTGGTTGTGTTACAATTTTCCTCAACTATTGGCACTAATACTACATATCGCCTGGCTCAAATCTGAATTGGTGGAACATGCTTGTATTTTGAGGATTGCAGGAGTCGGCCACAGAGACATATAAGCTAAACAAATCATTTGGAACATGGCATAAAGAAAAGAAAATTTATTGCCAGTTGACTGTGTCCTGTCTTCTCTGTTAATTTTGCATGGCCTGTGAATGATGTTAGACATATCCGAATGACCATTGGCGGAAATAAGGTTTCTCATCCTGTTATAAAAACAAAACAAAAAGCAACCAAAAAATACTATGTATGAGTCCAGCAATTTCCTTTAATTAAAGACCAATCAGCCCTAGTTTATGAAAAAAAATTCTTTATTCAAGTGTTGCTACTTTTCTAACCACAAATAAAATGATATCTGTGGTAGACTGTTTAATGTTATACCACCGCTGTCATTTTAATTCACAAGCAATTCAGACATTTAAATGTTTATTTATGTCAGTTGTGGTGCTTGAATTCAGGGCCTGGACACTGTCCCTGAGACTCTGTACTCAAGTTAGTCAGCACTCTAAGAATTGAGCCAGGGAGCCACTTCTTGAACTACGATCCTTACATCTAAGCCTCATGAGTAACTGGGATTACAAACATGAGCCACTGGTACCTGGCTTCAAATCATCTTTTATTATTATTATTGTTGTTGTTGTTGTTGTTGTTGCTGTTATTGTGAAAATACCGTACAGAGGGGTGACAATTACATTGGTAAGGTAATAGATCTTATCAAGCATTGTTGCCCCTTCTTTGTTTCCCATTCCCATCACTTCTTATCTCCCACCCCACACATCCCCACTTCCCACTCCCCACTCCCCACCACCCCTGGTTAAAGTTGTAAAATTCGTTTTTTGACAAAATGTCTTGTACATCAATCTCATTGTTGTAATGGGTCCACCTGTACCTTATTTAACAATTATTTTTCCCTTCCCCCCAGAAATTATACAAACATCAAATAAAGTGTAAGCAAAGGTTATACCGTGGAGGAAGGACATAAAAAGCAACAAAGAAATAATCTTAGAAATATGTTACAAACTATCACAAGGGAAAAAAAAGCATATGAATCCTTATCTTGGGGTATATTTCACCTAATATCAACTTATCTAATCATTTCTGCTTGTCTCAGACATATACCAGTTATAGCAAATAAGGGAAATCATGGAACTTATGTTTCTTTGGGCCTGGCTTACTTCACTTAATATAATTTTTTTCCAAGGCTTTCCATTTCCTAACAAATGGGGAAATATCATCCCTTCTGGTGGAGGCATAGAATTCCACTGTGTATATATACCACAATTTCTTGATCCATTCAAATACTGAGGGGCATCTGGGTTGGTTCCATCCCTTAGCTATGGTAAATAAGACTGCAATACACATAGTCGTGATGGTAGCTATAATGTGGTCTTGTTTGTTATCATTTGGGTTAATGTCCAAAAGTGGGAATGCTTGGTCATAGGGGAGCTCTATGTGGAGTCTTTTGAGGAACATCCATACTGCTTTCCATAGTAGTTTAACAAATTTACCCTCCCACCAACAATGCAGTAAGATTCCCTTCTGTCCACATCCCCTCCAGCATCTGTTGTTAGTAGAGTTCTTGATTATAGCCATTTTCACTGGGGTGAGGTATTATCTCAATGTTGTTTTGATTTGCATTTCTGTTATGGCTAGGGAGGTTGAGCATTGCTTCATGTGTCTATTGGCCATCCTTCTTTCCTCTTCAGAGAAATTTCTCTTTAAGTCTTTAGCCCACTTATTTATTGGACAGTTTTTTCTTTGAGAACTTGTTGTTGGGGGATTTAATTTTTTGAGTTCCAGGTATATTTTAGATATGAGACCCTTGTCCATTGTATGGCTAGTGAAGATCTTCTCCCAATCCATGTGCTTTCTGTTAATCTTGCTAGCTATGCTCTTGGCCATGCAGAATCTCTGCAATTTTATGCAACCCATTTGTCCAACCTTTCTTTGATTTGTTGTGTTTCTGGGTCTCTATTAAGAAAATTTCGGCCTGTGCCAAGGAGACCTATAGTTTCTCCTATTCACGGACTCCAATCCAAAATTACTCAGCTGATTCAAAACTTTGGCAAAGTGGCAGGGTATAAAACTAACCCTCAAATTCAATGGCTTTTCTGTATGCCAACAATGAGAAAAGCATGACTGAAATCAGGAAAGCAACTCCATTCATAACATCCCACCGAAAACAATATACCTAGGAATTAACCAACAAAATGAAGGACCTCGATGATGAAAACTTTAAAAACCTGAAAAAGGAAATCAAAACAGAACTTAGAAAGTGGCAAAACTTCCCATGGTCCTGGAGTAGAAGGTTCAACATCGTGAAAATATCAATACTTCCCAAGGCTATCTACAAATTCAATGCGATAACTATCAATATTCCAAACTTATTAATCAAGGGAATAGAAGAAGAAGTCCAAAAATTCATATGGAACAATAAGACACTGAATAGCAAAAATGATCCTTAATAGAATGAACGGTGCTAGAGGAATATCAATACCAAATTTCAAACTCTACTACAAAGCCATAGTAATCAAAACAGCTTTGTTCTGGCACAAGAACAGACCTCAGTTCTAATGGAATAGAATTGATATCCCAGAAATGAACCTACAGACCTATAGCCATCTAATTTTCTATAATAAGGCTACAAAAATAGAATGGAAGAAAGACAGCCTTTTCAGTAAATGGTGCTGGCAAAATTGGTTATCTACTTGTAGAAGTCTAAAGCTAGATCCCTGCACGAGAATCAACTCCAAATGGATCAAAGACCTCGGAGTCAAAGCAGACACTCAAATAGTAATTTTTAAAATAATGAACTGCCTAGTGCCTCTGGCTCACATATATAATCCTAGCTATAGTTAAGATTACAGGCATGAGAAACAAACACTAGGTGCGTGTTGTTCATGATGGTTTGTATTGGCATGTTTTAATATTGTTTGTTTCTTATACTACAATGCTCGTATTTTTATTTTCACTTAGGTGGGTGAGTGTTGAACCTTCTTTGGTTGAGATGGAGCCATGTGGAAGTTCTTGCCCAGTATGGCAAGGAATTGAAATCCTCCTGCTCTAAGCTCCCCATGGACCTGGGATGGTAGACTTATTCCATCACACAGAGCCAGGGGTTGTGGAGCATTGCAGGTAAAACTGCACTGGTCTTGAAGTGATGCCCCAAATAGCTAGCTTTACAGGCATATGCCTTCAAAACCTTGTTGTATTTCGTTTCACTTTGAAATAGTGTTTGTACATAATTAGAGATACAATGATAACAGACTACATGTTTAATATATAAAATAGTCAATATAATTATCAAGTTTATCTCCTAACACTTTGAAGCTAATATATTTTGTTCTCTCCTGCCTCTGATAGTTATTTTTTGGAATATACCATAAACATGAATGCATTGATAATGTGCACTTGGAGACGGGAAGTTGATAGAGATAGACAAGTTAAACTATGAGCAGTAAATATATATTTATCTATTGCTGTTCTGAAGAACATTACCATATATTCACCATAACAGTACCACCATATATTAACCATGACAATAATTTTCCTGCAGTGTAGAAGTTCCTATTTCATAATCTGCCATCTTTTATCATTTTTACATTCTCCTTATGAGCATGAATGTTTTCTTGTTCCCTCTTATTAAGATGGAATTAAAAAATTTGTAGAATCTACTGAAATTATCTAATTTATTTGGTTTTGTGTTGTTAAATCATTACAACCAAGGTTACATGAAAGTTATGCTAGCAGACTATATCACTAAATTTTATTCTAATTACATCTTATTATTGTATTTTGATATTGGGTTTTGCTGTTGTTGTTTTATGATATTGAGTGTTGTGAAGCTGGACTGAAACATGCAACCCCACTACCTCCAGTAACAATGTTTTATCACCAGGTTTTGGAGGCTCTCTCCTCTCCAGCTCACTACAAAAAACTTGCAGTGGAACTTTGGCACAATTGGTAGAGCACTACATTGAAGGGAAAGATCCTCGGGATTGTCATATAGTCCTTGTTCAAATCCTAAAATACCTTTATGCACAGACACACGTTCACCCCCCCCCACACACACACACACATGTACACGCACAAAATGGCAGGCAATGTTGTCTCTTAAATTCTTATTCAGATATTGGACAACATCCCACTTATTTGTGAAGGGTTTTACTTGATTATTTTGAAGGAGGAGGATAGTTCATGGGACACAATGACAAGACTTTAGTGAGGAATGCTTTATAAACGACTAGCTTATAAAAAGAACAGGAGTACAGTTCTTTAAATATTACGTTCCTTCAAATATAGTATTTTAAAATAATAACCATTGAATTATGAGAAGACAACGCAGCACCTCTTCCCTTCTCCCCTTCCCCTCGTTCATAAAATATAATAAAAGTTTCAAAAATGCTCTTCTGTCATACAAAATGTTTGACTAAATGTATAATGTTTGTTTTTCAATACTTTTTTTATTTTCCCACCTCTAAGTACTTACCTTTTTTCCAGGTGACAGCACACAGAGCCTTCAAGAGCAAACAGAAGATTAGGAAATAAAAAACCTAACAATGTCCTAGGAAGTGGTTGTCAAAAATACATGCAAGAAGCACATGGCAGGCTGAGAGGGCCCTGAGAGGCAAAATGATTGTGCAGGATGAGAAGAATAGTGACAAATAAGGCTGAGCAAGGAAGGGCTCTTTGAGGCTGAGACCATGCCTTTATCTAGGCCTAGCTGAGGATGTTGGGATTTGACAATATCCACATGTGTATAGAGTGATGTGGGAGGGAGATTTCAGCCTACAGTTTGTCTTTGGGATGGTCTTATGTGAGCAAGTAGCTTAGATGATTAGGCTCTGAGAGATGACACTACCTCCCTCATAATTGAATAGAATATGGAACTCTGAGAGCCAAGCAACTGTAACTAAAAGTCAACTCAAGCCAGCTCACTTGGCCTGTGGCTCAGGAACAAGAAAGATGCTCCTGTGTTGTTTTCAAAGTTCAAGAGATTCAGGTCTCAGGCATGAGTGGTGTGAGTGCCTCACTCGATGCTGCAGACATTGGATCAGTGCTAAACCACGAAACCAATGTCTCAGGCCTTGTTATAAGAAGAAACCAAGGGAAACACAAGGCAACTCAGGCAAGGTTAACCTTCTTCTTGTGTGCTTTTATATGAGTAGACTGAGAAAATATTTACTGTGTAGTTTTCAATCCACTCTATTACAATTACTCAATTTAAGTGTACTCCCATTTCCATGTTTCAAAGGTCCATTCTTTTTTACCACCTCAGTGTGACAATGAGTCAGCCCAAACCCTGAATATGCCTTATAATATATGGTGCCTGGACTCAGGTTTGCTGGAAATTCTGGTAATGGACCTGGTCCCTGCCTACCAGAAAGGTGATCTCTTCTATGTTGGAAACTTCCTCCACCACTATAGAAAGTGGGGACAATAGAGCAGTTGCTGGATATTCTGTTTAAAAGGTGAGTGTTCCTAAGCTGGGTGCCAGTTGCCCACACCTGTAATCCTAGCTACTCAGGATGCTGAGATCTGAGGATCAAGGTTCAAAGCCAGCCTGGACAGGAAAGTCCATGAGACTCTTATCTCCAATAAACCACTAGAAAACCGGAAGTGGTGCTGTGGCTCAACTGGTAGAATGCTCACATTGAGTTGAAGGCTGAGGGATAACATCCAAACCCAGAGTTCAAGCCCCACGACTGACAAAAAAAAGTGAGATTTCCTCCTTCAAACCCAAGACTGATGAGACCCCCTCCAGAATATTGGAATAATTGGTACCTCTCTGAGACTGTTTCACTGGGGTCTTATCAAAGGAGCTTGGCTTGAGACAAAGAAGAGCATTCTTCGACTAATTCCTTAGGAGTGGGCTGCCAGAACATTTCATTTGCCTCATAAGCTAGTGGAGCCTTAACGATTTTCTTGCTGAAAGAATAGGACTAAAGGAATGAGCCAGTCTCATCCAACATCCACCCTCACCTAGGAAATCACTATCTTGGAGGCCTTGAAGGAATATACAGAAGAAAGGATGCAACTTGAACTTGAATTTGGGGCCTGAGTGCTGTAACCTTCGTAGCACTCTACCAATTGAGCCCCAACTCCAGTTCTGGCCTTTGGCTGGTTAAATGAAGATACGTGTCTTTAGATTTTATAAACTAGATTGGGTTCAAACTGAGTTCAATCTGATCCTCACATCTCACCCTCCTGATTACTAAGGTTAGAGGCATGAGCCATTCTGCAGTTATTTGGAAAGATGTATATAAGCATACTCACAGTATTTCCATGTAATTGTATAGACATACCTTCACTTTTTGTCTGTCATGTTTACCATTTGTGACTTAGACAGTCCCATGTGTGTCCTGTTCAGAAAAGGAGAAGCAAAGAGTTAACTTCCTTCTCCCATTGGTACAGATCCTTCTACCGTAACTGGGAGGAAGATGAGCAAGTGAAAAAGTAAGTGGACATTGGCTCAAAGAGAAATTTTGTCCTTTGAAACTTGGTACCTTTGACGTTTCTGAATCAAAGTCAATTTTCTTCTTTGCACACCAGTTGTTATTTTCATCAGAGGGTTGAGGTTTGGCACGTCAGCGGATAGCAGATTACACAGTTCTGGATGTGGTTGTGGTTTTGGACTTTCATGGATGCCAGGGAGAGCTGTATATAACAAGTCAGATCCATTGGGGAAACAACTTTCTCTTCCTATCACAGGGAGAAATTTTTAAGATTATATTTGAGAAATTTCTAGAAGTGGGTTGTGAGGAGCATCCTGCTTGCAGGAGTCTCTTCGCACTTCCCAACATGCAAGTCCTGCCAGAAAGAGGCTATAGTACAAGGTTCAGGATGGAGAGGGTGGGCTTTCATTTTCCTTGTCACCAATCTTCCCACCGCATTGTTTGTTCTATCCTCCCTATGTGGATGGACTTCTACCCTCATGATTTCTATGTGCCTAAGAACCATGACACCCTAAACGAACTTACACAGAATGTCAAGATCAACATGGTCTCTTCAGACCTGCTCTTCTGTTTACATATTCTTCTGGACCAGCTGCAGCAACCCATGACCCATGAGACCAAGCAAAAGAGGAAGAACTTGTTTAGATGCCTCAGGGCTCATGAGGAGGGATGGAACCTGGGTCTCTAGGGATGGGCCCAACTGGTCATGAGACCTTAGTACTCCTTAGTTTGGCAAAATGTCCTTTTATGGATATTCTATGCCAGGTATAATCTGTTCTCCTTTTGAAAGAACTTGGAAGTAGTCACTCATTAGAAACACCCTGCATTCTAATCAGTGTTCAGTCCAAACTCAAATTCTACAGCTTCTTCCATTAGATCCTCAGAAGTTTAGTCACACCTTAACTTCTAGGGTCTACTCTAAGATTTCTGTACCTATTTCCATTCTCAGGTTTGCATCACTGTAAAGCAGCTCCTGCAGAACTCCAGATAAAGAAGTGATGTCGTCTATGGTGACTGATGGAGATTGGAAGATCTCCAGAAAGCATGTGAACATGGAGGTTTTTTTTTTCAATTTGAAGAAAGGCCCAAGTAGGTTTTGAGTCCTGTGGACATCCCACTGGTTCTGAACCCCACATGTGATGCAGGCGTACCTGCACATAACACCAAGGATGAAGACGATCCAGAATATCTTCAATTGATGTACACAATCCAACTAGATCGCCACCAAGCCAGTGAAAAAAACATGTCTTAGTGTGCAGGGTAAATGTGTGCTAATGGAAAATGACCCCAGTCTATGTTCAGGAAAACCAATGAGTGAGGTCCAAAATCTAGATTCAGTTGAGGAAAGGGAATCTTTCCTCACAATACCCAGGCCAATCTGACCTCTTGCAGGGGATTCAATTTCCAATTGAGAAATTAGAATCTGTCCCTACCTGGACTCAGGAAGAAGATCCTGTCTTTAATGATGAAGAAGATCTCTTTGTGGACTCTGAGGGAGAATTTCTGGTTCCTTCTCCTTTTCCTGAGACAATCCTTATTTTTCTTTATGTCCTGATTGTTATAAAAGGTTCATCCTATTTATTTTTTTAACTTTATTAAAATAATATTTTTGACATATTCTAAAATTCATGAATCCTAAATATATTTCTTTTTAATCCTACAATCTGAAACATTGTGCATATGTGTTCTGGGAGGGGAACACAGAAAGACAGGGGGCTGTATTAGAGAGCCTACTGGATATAATGGGAAATGTTAAATGCACAGGGAGTGGCAAGGAAGCCAGGCCAGGCCTGCATGGGGTCATAAGGTGGCTATAAAAGGTCTAGTACATAGTATATCAGATGTCCTATAAAGCTATCCTGTCAAATGGGACAAATGCCACAATACATATAGTGGTATGTGGGCTCTCTTCCAACAGTGAGTACGAATTTGAATACAACTTCATTGTGCTTTGGACAAATATGGAAGAAAAATTTGGCTCCAATATTATAAAAAAGTCTACTTAGGGCTGAAAATATTTGAGAAAATATATAGAAAATATGTATGCTGGAAAGCAAAAGTCATAATCAATAGGAAAAAGAAGGTTTATATAGATGAACAAATACAAAATCAGCAAGAAAAAATACTCCACATTTAAATCAGTTATATGTAAATACATGTTATATTCTTGATGTTATATATAGTATATTACATAATATATAAGACTGAATATTATTTTTCCAACTACAATGGCATTTAAATTTTAGAAGAGTTTTTTGCACAAAATATTAGTGTAAATATTATTGGGGAAAGTAGTAATATAATTTGATTATAATTATAAGAATATATTTGTGCTTCTAGATATAACACTGATTATAAATAGATGAATAAAAATATACATATATTTGTATATATCTGTCTATGATGTGAATAAAATGAAAGTAAATGTAATGAAACTGACTATAGCATGTATAAAAAAGTTGAGTCCGTGAGACTCAGTCCTGTAATCCTAGTGATGTGGGAAGCTGGGTTCTGAGATTTAGTATCTCTTACAACCAAGTCGTAGATTTTCAGAGGAGATCTGGTCCCTCCAATGTAGCAAATAAACACATAGGCAGTGGGATCACACCCCCTGACCCCAGAGGAAAGTCAGTAGAAATCAGGAAAAGCCTCTTATCTTATGACAGTCTACTCAGTACCTGTATCAACATGGCAATTTGTAGAACATCAGATGGAAAGTTGGCATTCCCTCCAAAAGGTTCCAAACTGTAGTCTCTGACCATACTGAATTAAACCTTATTTCCCTTCCCAAGATGCAAACACATAGAAATATGCCAAGGGCTCAAGAGAGATGGTCAAAGACTTACAAATACATAAAATTATATACTCTGTTTCAGTAATTCATTGACAAATTATCAAAGGCATGTCTTGAAATTTTTTTAAAGGAAATGGAAACATACTCTGAGTTTATCAGGAACTGGGTGATAGTTTGGTTGTTGAATTGTTGAATGCACTCCTGGGCAAAGGAGACACATATCTTGGGGAAATTGTGTGAGGGTTGGTGTCCTCACACAGCTTCACAATACAATGGCCATAACTTTTACAATGTCATAGTCATCTTTGCCATAACAGCAAATAGGTCTCAGGCACTGATTTTGCTCTAAAGTGGGCTTAACAACAGCACAAGGCACAAAGAATTAGACAGAATTAATACTAGCCACTAAACTTCAGCTTGAACAGCTGTCCTGACCAGAAGCTAGGATAAATTGAGCTGGGGAAGGCTGATCTCCATGTAAGGCCCCTGAGCACTAAGGACTAGGCACTATTACAGGTGTTGGAGAAACAGAAGTGAATGTGGCTCTCTCCTCAGCAATTTCATGAGGTAAAGAAAACCAGAAATCATAATGATAATTTCCATAAATCAGAGACATGAAATTGGTGATTTTGTGGCAACAACTTCATATTGGGGATGTTGATATGAGAGCCAATATCCAGGCAATTATCTAGGAGCAGGTACTCCAGACAGTAAGGACAGCAAATACATCGCCCATTGATGGGAATGGAGCTGATTTGGTTCAGAAAAGGAAAACAGCACTGACATGCTTGCTTGTGAAGTAAGAATGGAAAGGTACAAAGAAGAAAAAGATCCAAAATGAAGATAGGTATAAATTAGATAGATATTGCATGCTGCCGGTTACAAGTAGAAAAGTTCTGATTTTAGTTTAAATCTAACAACCCACTGGAACCAAAGTGCTACAATAGTAGTCAGACACATCTGATTCAGTAAAGAATACTTTTAAAATGTGATTCTAGCTGGGCTCTGGTGACTCACAACTGGAATCCTAGTTACTCAGTTGGCTGATATCTGAGGATCAGGTTTGAAGCAATTGCAAGGAAGAAGTTTGGTAAGACTGATTTCCAATTAACTACCAGAAATATGGACATGAAGCTGTGGTTCAACTGATAGAGCACTTGCCTTCAGGAAAAAACTAAAGGACAGCACCCAGGCCCTAGGTCCAAATCACAGGACTTCCAAAACAAAGAAGCCAACAAATAAAATTTGGTGCTGTCATTCATCACTTAGCATTCTAATTCAATATATTTTGTATGAGCCTTGGAAATTTTATCCTTAGCAAATGCTCGCCCCTGATATTTTGCTGCATTACCAGCTTTCAAAGCCTTGGCATCACTACTGTCTCCTCCTAGTTAGCATAGCATTCTACCACTGGAAATTTGAAGATATATTTTATTAATCAGAATTCTGATCATCTTTCCACATACATCAAATGAGCAATAGCCACCTTCTACTCTTCTGAATGTTTTTAATCCTCCTTTGAGTTAATAAGCATTAAGGCTTAAAAATTCTACAGTGGTTATCAAGTTAATTCAATAGTCATTCTTCCACCCAATCTTGTAACATATGTTTATAAAAGGCGAGACTATATGAAAGTGTGCACATTATACCTTCTAACTATAATACTCTCAAGAAGTAGGGTTTTACAGAAACGTCCTGATTGCTTTACCAAATGAAAGTATAAGAGATTTAAATAAGCTACCTAACACCTAAGAAGGAAACTGCTATTGGCTTTACAACAAATTCATTTGACTGAGGAAATGGGTTTCAGAAATGCCAGAGGCAAAGGGTATTATTCAAATCACCTTATCATGAGGTACAAGCAGCCTCTCTAGATCAACCTTCCAGGAAAAAAGCAATGAATGAAACACAATTAATGCTTCTAAAACAAGCCAGTTGGTGGTGGTTCATGCTTGTTATCCTAGCTACTTAGAAGTTTAAGATGAAAGGATCTCAATTCAAAGCCTGGCCAGGAAGAAAACCTTCCTCTCTGCAACCAGCAGACAGGAAGCGTCAGCTCTGTGCCTGAATCCCAGCTGGATGGCCTCTGTCCACAGACATCCAGACACACAAGACCACCCCCATCTGAAATATTATCAAAAACATTCAAATAATATCTCCTGTTTGGGAGATAGCATTTAAAAGGTATATCAAAAACATTTCATGAGTTCCAGTTAAAATGTCAGAGTGAAAGTGGAAATATGTACTTACTCACTTAAAGGAAAGTTACTGACAAGAATGATGTTAATGCGGCTAAAAGCCCATTTGGTAACTTATCCACTCCACCATGTTTCCTCACAACTTGTGAGTCAGCCTGAACAGTGAAATTTTTGAATGCAAGGAATGTGTTTGAGCATGTAGCTTGTGAAAGTAATAATGAAAAGCTAAACACTGGAAGCTCAGGTCTATAAAACTAGCTACTCAAGACCCTGAGATATGAGAAACTCAGTTCAAAGACAACTGAGCAAAAAAGACTTCTATCTCCAATTAAAGAGTAAATGAAGAAAGCTGAGCTGTGCTTCAAAAAGTAGAGTATTAGAATCACAAGAAATGCTAAGGGACAGTATCTAGGTCCTGAATTCAAGCCTCAGTACTGGCTCTCATACACAAAATACTCATGACAACACCACAGTATATGCATATGTTAGTAAGGGATGTAGATGAATGGAATGATGACATCATTTACCTCACTTTTAGTCTCAAGCATTCTGTAGAGTGTAGCTCAGTCTGTTAAATGCTCTAGGTTAAATCTTTCCTCAAAATCAGCAGATACATCCTCATTTCCCTCAGGACATTCACACATACACATAAAGGTCTATATTTTTCTAACTAATTTTGAAATACATAACCATAAACACATGCTTCAGAATTGTGTGCCATTGTTTAGGTTTCATAGGGAGCACAATATATCCAGGTTCTGGCTCATTCTTGTAATCTTAGATGCTCAGGAGGGTAGGATCTGAGGATCACAGTTTAATGCCAACCCAAGCTAATAAATCCTCAAGATTCTTATATTCAATTAAGTAGCATAAAACCAGAAGTGCAGATGTGGTTTGAGTGGCACAGTGACAGCATTGAGTAAAATAACCTAAGCAAGAGCTCCAGACCCTCAGTTCAAGCCTGAGTACTGGCCCACTAGCCCTCCAAAAGTAAAAAAAAAAACCCAAAACACCAAATCAAATATATGTCAAAATATTTTGTAACTTTTGTAGCAAAATCCAATGAGGCAACATAGTTTCTGGTTTGTTGAAGATTTGGTGGGGAAACCCCAAATTCAACATGTGTTTAAGTGATGTAACAAACGAGCAACCAAATAAAATTTCCCAGTAAAGAATCTTCCTTAGTATTCACTGGGACCACTGACAAAGGGTTTTTTTCCTATGTTTTTTGAAAATCAGTGTTTTTTTTTTTTTCAGTAAGGGAAATAGTATAAACCTTTACTATAAGTTTAAGAGTCATTGGAAGCGCCAAGTGAAGTGAATGTACAACCAAAAGCACACAATATTATAATTTTCTATGCCTCTGTTGAGACACTACAAACCTGTAGTAGTGTGGCCTCTCAGAAAGAGAAGGGGGATGCTCAGCATCACTTGTCATAAAAGAAATGCAAATCAAAACCCAAACCACATTTTGATGCCCCTTACCCCAGTTAGAATGGCCATTATCAAGAGAGCAAATAATAACAGATGTGGGTGTGGATGTGGCTAAATGGAAACACACAAAACTGATGGTAGGAATGTAAGCTGGTTCAACCACTCCGGAAGGCAGAATGGAGGTTCCTCAAAAGACTAAACATAGAACTCCCCTAAGACGTGAAGTAGGTCCTGAGAGGAGACTTGAGCTGGTACAGTTTCTTTCATGGCTTCGCCTTTGTTTTAGGAATTTTAGAAGAAGAAAAACCTTTAATCAAGGTTTACTAGAACTTGGTTCCAACCAGCCCAGTTCCTGGAATGGACAGAATTGCCCTATGTCCCCTCCCCTTAACAACCTAAGTCACCTTGATTGTTCTGTTACAGACTGACCAATAAAACAGATAGATTGTAAACTGGCTCCTACTGGCAACATCTCGAGCTTACCGAGCTTACCGTAAACTGCACTTTTTTCACGTGCTTATGGTAAACTCCACTAAACTCCTCCTTTGTGTATTCTTACCGTAAACTCTGCCTTTTGCGCATACTTCACCTTACCCACTGAATTAGTGAGTCATTTAAACTAAAAGTTATAGGCGGGTTTAAATAGCCATTATGTGACAAACTGTAACCTCATTGGCCACCTCCATGTGATCTAGTATGACTGTGCAATCTTTTGTATGTGTGTCAATCTCATTGGTTACCTGCATGACCAGGTTTGGCCTCCTGAATTTTGCCTTTAAAAACAAAGTACATGGGCCCCTAGGGGTCACAGTACCAGCTCCCAAGCCTGTGCTGCGGCCCTGACCAGTCAGTGTAGGAGCCTTCTTAATAAAGTCGCTTCTTTGTTAACAACTTTGTTGCTGTGGGCTCTGTCACTCTGGACGAATAGGTGATCTGGCCTGCCTGAGTAGGGGTCTTCCTACTACAGATCCAACAATCCTACTCCTCAGCATTTATCCAAATGATCTCAAACTAAGGCACAATAAGCTACCAGCACAACTATGTTCATTTCATCATTGTTTACCTTAGCTAAGATACAGATCCAACACATTTGACTCAATAGATGAATCAATAGATGAATGAATCAAGAAAATGTGGTATATTTACACAATGGAATTTTATGCTTCTATCAGAAAGAATGAGAGAGTCCCTTTTGTAAGAAAATGGAAAGACTTGGGAAAAAATCATATTAAGTGAAGCAAGCCAGGCCAAAAGCAACATGAGCTCTATGATTTCCCTCATTTGCAATGATTAGCATTAGCCTGTTACTCCTGAAAGTGGATCATAATAGCTCAGGAGTTATCAACATATATATGACCATACAAAATGATGCTAATTGAAATGAACACCAAGACATAGAAACAGCAGGTCTTCTTTTGTGTAATTGTCAAGCTTGATGTAGCCAATGTACCGCAGCTAGTTCTTTCTTCTTACTTTATGTCATTTTTCTTTTCCTATGTTTTATCCATGGCAATTCCTGTCTTTGATGCTGGTACCCTGCATCCAGTATGTGCATTTATTTGATTGGGGAAAGGGAAGGGAAATACCAAATTGCTGAAAGAAGTACAAAAGGTGAACCATTGCAACAATGATACTCACAGGACACTATGGTGGAAATTAACTTTACAATGTAATGGTGGGAGAGGGGCAGTGGGTGGAAGGGACAAAGGGAGAAAAAAACTGAAGTGGGTAACAATGTTCAATGAGAAATGTAACTAACTCATGTAAATGTAACCCCTCTGTACAGCATCTCTATTATAAAATATATTTTTAGAAATATAAAAATTAAAAAAGTGTTTTTCCCATAAAATCTCAATCTGATACCAATGGAACTACTGAGTTCATGTCAAAGAGTGTTTGGGGACTTTTAAGAAGCTAGTACTAAGTACATATAACCACAATTAAGTGATAATAAGAAAAGTAGCTCTTTTTATTGTATTATATGAGTAAAGGAAAATTTCATTTCTGTTTCCTTATAATTTATGTTTGTGATCTGTGTTGTTCCCAAGTCAGACTAATGTCTTGTTCTTCGCTTTCTTTGGTATGTATAGCTTGGACATGTAATGTGAGGTATAAGAAGTATTCGTTGTTCAATTTGGAGGCCTAGCATAGAAGCACTCCTCCCTGGCGAAGAAGTTAGACTGGAGGACCCCTAACACTCACTGTGGTTTCTCTCCCACAGCTCACTGAGGAATTTAGAAGTTTGAGACTGTGACTGCTAATTAAGTGGCTCTTATGATTAAGAATTATTGGTAGAATTTGAAAACATATTTTGGTAATAAATGTTAGGTTTTTAAAAAGAGGTGGCCGAGTAAGAACTGCACCACGCACGTGGTATTCAGGTAAGGGGTAGGTTTATTCAGTAGACCTGCTGGGACCAGGCAAGGTTGGCACTCCACGCGGCTGGCAAAAGGAAAAAAAGGGCGGTCTGGCCGCGGTTTAGGCCTTATATAGGGTAGGGGGTGGGGAAGGGTGTGTCCAGGTAAAGGGAAGTGGGATCAGGTGGGAGAAAGGTGTGGCCACATCAGGTTAAGATGTGACCTCAGCGGATGCGGATGTGACCTCTTCCAGGTATCCCAGTTGCCTAGGTAACGCAGGTACTGGGTGAGGTCTGTTCGCCGTCCAGGAATGGACCTTACATTCCAGTCTTTTGATAATTATGAAAAAGGGCGAAGACTCTCTCTGGCTACTTCCTGCTGGCAAAGGGCGTCGTAGGGGTAAAAGGCTGGGATGTGGTCCATGCTGGGAGAAGGCAGCAGGCTGCAGCTGTCACTTGGGTGTTGAGTCCTTCGATGAAGTTTGGAGGAGGCAAGTCTCTTGGACGAAGTCTGGAGAAGTTTTATGAGGCATTGACGGAAACCTGAACAAATAGGAACTCTGACAATTTTTTTTTTTTTTTTTTTTTAAAACCTAGAATGGCTAGCCTTTGAGAGGGAACCTAGAGGGGGGTCCCCGGGACCCAGCCTGCGTCGCACTCTTCAGGGCACAAGCCAAAAAGTTGTAGAGTCAGTCTGGTGAGTGAAGGAGAGCTTACCAGGCAGAAGCGGCGTCCCGACTTCCCCCAGAGCCCTCTAGAGAGAAATGGCCAAGCCCCCAAAGCCAAGCGTCCTCGGCTTCAGAGGTGACCAGCCTTTCAGCTAAAGGCCGTAGGAGCTCTCTGGCGTGGCGCCACGTCTGGACAGAGACTGAGCAACAGAGAGCCGTAGAGTAGTTTCACTCACCAGAGTAGAGAAGTGGTGTGGACGTGGATGTGAAGGCCAGAAATGGTATCGGTGAAAAATCTCGCATAGTGTCAAGGCAGTTCAGTTCACAAAAAAGGGGTGGTTAGGAAATTAGCTGATGAAAAGAACACCATGCACTATTCAGGCAGGAAAAGAAGTTAATTTGACTGAACTGTTGCCCCCACCCAGCATGGTGGAGAAGCATGGCTGAAAAAGGAAAGGGGGGGGGGAGGAAGAGGGGTGACCTAGTAGAAGGTGACTGCTTCCAGGTCTGCCAGTTCCATGATGTCTGCAAGAAGCGAGTCTCTTAGATGAAGTCTGGAGGAAGTCTTCTCAGGCAGGGGGCTGAACAAAGATGAAAAGCAAATATATTACTGGAAAGAAAAGATTGGATGTCCATGGCTTGGAGGTGTCCTAAGGGATGAGATAGTGAGGTCTTTGGGGAGGAGAGCAGTTAGCTCAGTTTTACTCACCCGGATCTTCAGGGATGCGAGACAGCCTTACCTTGGTAGGCCCGAGGGGGGAACAGGTGTACCTGGAGGTCAGGGTTGGTATAGAAGGGGCAGGAACAGGAGCCCTTTTTATTCTTGACAGGTGAATCCACTGGGGCTGTCCATTGAGCTTGACTGCGGTGGGGGTTGTCAGCAGAACCTGGTGAGGGCCTGTCCACTTAGGGTGTAAACCAGATGGATTAAGGGTCTTGAGAAACACTTGATCACCAGGCAAAATTGGGGGAGTGGGAAAGGGGCCTTGATGAGGCTGAGGGAGACACTGGTCAGCATGTTGGCGCAGCATGTGCCTAAGAAAGGTTAGGACAGGAAGGTAGTCTATTAGTGGAGTCTTGGCATTGTCAGTAGGGAAATTACCTAGGAGAAAAGGTCTTCCATACATTAACTCAAAGGGGCTGAGGAAAGTAGGGCTGCGGGGAGAAACACGTAAGCGGGTGAGCGCCAGGGGTAACAGTTCTGGCCAGGATTTCTGGAGCTCTAGAGAAAGTTTAGTAAGTTGTGTTTTGAGGAGCGCATTAGCTCTTTCAACCTTTCCAGAAGACTGAGGTCTATAAGGAATGTGAAGATTCCACTGGATGTTTAGAGAGGATGCCACCTGTTGGGTCACTTTGGAGATGAAAGCAGGTCCATTGTCAGACTGAAGTGACCTGGGTAAGCCAAACCTAGGAATAATTTCTTTAATAAGGACAGAGGCAACAGTGTCAGCAGTCTCCAACGTTGTGGGATAGGCTTCAATCCATCCTGAAAAGGTATCAACCATAGTTAGAAGGTATTTCAGCCGCTTACATCTGGGCATGTGAGTGAAGTCTATCTGCCAGTCTTCCCCTGGGGTATGTCCCCGTGCTTGGTGTGTGGGGAATGCAGCTGGTCGGAGACCACCCTGTGAGGAGGTAAGAGAACATGTGGGGCAGGCTTGGGTAATAGCCTTTAGTCGAGTAGTTAGGCTAGGGCAATGGATTAAAGGTTTAAGAAGGTGGGAGAGAGGCTTGTATCCAATGTGCAGCGCCTGGTGAACCTGGGAAAGAAAGCTGTCTGCTTGTGCCTCGGGAAGAACAACTCGTCCTTCCAGGGACCACCATCCCTGTGCTTCCTGGGAGGCTCCCTGGTGCGTAAGTTCCTCGAGCTCCTGTGGGGTATAAGAGGGTTGAATTGAAGGCAATACCAGTAGCAAGGGAGCTGGAAGTTGTCCCTGGAGTTGTCTCTGGGCTGCTAGCTTTGCCTCCCGGTCTGCTTTTGAATTGCCGACTGTAATGGCATCCAATCCTGTCTGGTGTCCTCTGCAGTGGATGACCGCTACCTGCTGGGGAAGGGAAGCAGCTTCTAATAGTTTAAGAATAAGTGAGGCATTAGTAATGGGAGTCCCTTTGGTGGTCAGGAAGCCACGCTCCTTCCAGATTGCTGCATGAGAATGGAGAATATGATAGGCATATTTTGAGTCTGTATAAATATTAATCTTCCGACCCTTTGCTAGAATTAAGGCCCTAGTTAAAGCTATAAGTTCTGCCTTTTGTGAGGTAGTGCTAGGGGGCAGAGGGCTGCTTTCAAGAATGGTAGAGTTATTAACGATGGCATAGCCTGCAACTCGGCTTCCTGAAGAGGTAGATATGGAACTGCCATCGATGTACCAGGTGTCTTCTGGGTCAGGAAGAGGAGTTTCCGAGATACCTGTAAAATGGGGTGTGAATTCCTCCAAGGTCTCTGTACAGGAATGGGAAAGAGGGTTAGAATTGGATGGAAGCAAGGTAGCTGGATTGAGCGGGGAGCAGCTTTCCAGTGAAAAGTCAGGGTTTTGAATAAAAGTAACATGAAACAGCTGTAGGCGGGAAGGGGAAAGGGAAGACAGGGATTTATGAGACAAAAGGTCCTTTAGTCTGTGGGGAGAGCGAATGGTAGTGGGTTGGCCAAAAGTGAGTTTTGTGCTCTCCTGTGCTAAGGTGGCTGCTGCTGCCAAAGCTCGAAGACATGCTGGCCAGCCTTTTACCGTTGGGTCTAGCTGTTTTGAGAGGTAGGCCACAGGTCTAAAGGAGGGGCCTGACATTTGTCCAAGAACCCCAAGGCCAATTCCCCACTTCTCAGTGACATAGAGTATAAAGGGTTCCTTGAGGTTGGGTAGAGCCAGTGCTGGAGCCCGAAGAAGCGCTTGCTTCAGAACTTTAAATGGGGTGTCAATGGGCTTTGTGGGGTCTGGTGGCTCCAATAGGGAACCTTTGGATGCCTCATAAAGAGGTTTGGCCAATGTGGCAAAACCGGGTATCCAAATACGAAGGAAGCCTGCAAGTCCCAGGAAAGACAGAATGTCCTCCTTGGTCTGTGGGACAGAGAGAGACTCAATGTAGGCTTTTCTATCAAGAGTAATTCTTCTCTCTGTAGGAGTTATGGACAAACCCAAGTATGTTACCTCTGACTTCGCTATCTGGGCCTTTGAAGGAGAGACTCTATATCCTTTTGTCAACAGGAAGTTGAGGAGGTCAGCTGTATGTTGGCGAGCCAACTCAAAGGAAGGGCTGCAAAGCAAAAGATCATCCACATACTGGAGAACAATGCTAGGAGACACCTGAAGAGAGAGGAGATCCTTTGCTAAAGCCTGTCCAAAGAAATGGGGACTGTCTCGGAACCCTTGAGGGAGGACCGTCCAGGTCAGCTGTTGTGCCCTTGAAGTGTCTGGGTCCACCCAAGTAAAAGCAAAGAAATCTTGGCAGTCGGGATGCAGGGGGATTGTGAAGAATGCATCCTTGAGGTCCAGCACTGAGAAGTGGGTGGTACCAGGAGGTATCTGTGAAAGGAGGGTATATGGGTTAGGCACAACAGGATGAATGGGAAGGACTGCAGCATTAATAGTGCGCAGGTCCTGAACTAGGCGGTAGGTCCCATCAGGTTTAACTACTGGCAGGATAGGGGTGTTAAAGGGGGAGTTAGTGGGTCTGAGAAGTCCTTGTTTAATAAGGCGAAGGATGATGGGTTTTAAACCTTGCCTGTGCCTAAGGGAAATGGGGTATTGGGAAGTACCAGGAAAATGGGTAGGGTTTTTAAGTTTAATCAGGACAGGAGTATGGTGTCTAGCCATAGTAGGAGTGGAAGTATCCCAGATAAGAGGGTTGACAAGATCTGGAGGTAAAGGGAAAGGATCTAGTTGGGAAGTTACAGGTGGAGGTTCATCTAAAGATAAAAGTAGAACAGGTGTAGGCTGTTTGGGGATATGGAATGAAAGGGAGACTTGAAATTTAGAGAGCAAGTCCCTTCCTAGGAGTGGGGTAGGACAGTGAGGTAGGATTAGGAAGGAGTGTGAAAAGGGAAAGTCTTCTATTTTACATGATACTGGTCCTGTAGTTGGGGGACAGGTAGGTAGGCCATCTACACCCACCACCGAGATCTGGGAGGGAAAAGTCTTGCCTGTATATTGACATAGCACCGAGTAAGTCGCTCCCGTATCCAAGAGAAAAGATATTAACTTACCGGCTACATAGAAACACACCCTGGGCTCCGTCATTGTGATGGTCTGGTTGTTGGGAGCAGGTGGCCCTGGGCACCTTCATTCTGTAGCCAAGCAGAAAATCTCCGACCTGTCTGGCTCCGCCTGCCTGGGTGGGCGGGGTGGGGGAGGGGCTGGCCTACCTTGTGGAGGTGAGGAGGGGCAATCGACTCCCCAATGTCCTTGCTGCCCACACCTTGGGCAGGGTCCAGGTGGAGGTCGTGGTGAGGGACAGAATTTCGCCCAGTGGCCCTCTTGCCCACACTTGAAGCATGCTCCAGGTGGTGTATGTTGGGTGCCTCTCCTCAGAGGAGGCCGGATGGCAGCAGCCAGGATTTGATAGTTCTCCCTCTCACGGGCAGTCTTATCGGCAATCTCCTGTTCCTCTCGATTATTGAAAACTTTAAATGCCATACTCACCAGATCTCGTTGAGGGGTCTGAGGACCGTTCTCAGCCTTTTTTAACTTTTTCCTAATATCAGGGGCTGATTGGGCAATAAAATGCGTATTGAGAACCACCTTAGCCTCTGGTGACTCTGGGTCCAGCCTTGTATAGCGCTGGAGCGCTACTGTAAGGCGCTCAAGAAATTCTGCCGGGTTTTCATTGGGCCTTTGAGTAATGTGGTTTAATTTGTCATAATTAACAGGGAGATAGGCTGCCTTTTGAAGGCCAGCCACTAAGCAAGTTATCATCCTATTTCTGCTTTCCCGCCCAGGAGCATTATGTTGATAATTCCAATTGGGCTCTTCCCTAGGCACAGCTGTTGCTCCCACTGGAAAGTTAATATCTAGGCGGTGAGCTTCATCGGCATGTGCCTGGGCTGCAGTCCACACCCTTTCTTTTTCCTCAGCAGTAAGGGTAGAGGATAGTATTAGATATATGTCCTGCCAAGTAAGGTCATAGGTCTGAGCCAGGTTCTTAAACTGCTTAACATAATTATTAGAATCTTGGGCATAAGATCCCAGCCTCTTCTCAATCTGAGCAATATCAAACATTGAGAATGGCGCATGCACCCTAATTACACCTTCAGCCCCTGCCACCTCTCGCAAAGGGCACATGGGGTCTGGTGGAGGTTGTGTGCCACCAGTGCGAGACCGGGTGTGAGCTGCAGGGGGGGAAGAGAGAGAGGGTGAAGGAGAGGAGAGTGAAGAAGGTGGGGAAGGCACCAGATGCTCAGCAGGAAGAGGGGCAGAGTCAAAAAGAGGGTCAGCCACATCAGGCTCCGGATGGGGCCCTGCGCTATCAGAGCTGGGTTCTCCACGTGCCAG